>NW_003307655.1:134299-139674 GCF_000143455.1 Volvox carteri f. nagariensis | reverse complement strand
GAGAATTGGGGAAAGATCCGAGGGTTAATATGCAAGTGTGCCACAACAACTATCCCCCCTCAGGATGCAGCGTCCTCGCAGCGTTAGTGGCACGAGCCTTAACTGCTTGAAGTTCGGGGTGAAGGTCGGGCGTAAAGTTTTTCTCTGGCTCCCAGCTATTATGTTCATTGGAATACCCGGTCCATTTGACGAGGTACTCGTGCACCAGCCCCTTACGGCGTCTTCCTAGGCGGCGGGCACGATAATCCAGTATGCGCTCGACCGAGTAAAGTGGATCGCTCTTCAGCCACTGAACCGGCGGCGGTCCTGCAGGACTAGAAAGTGCAGAAGAACTGTCGCGAACAGTTGAAGAATCCAACGCATCCGCTGGCGCCTTGTAAGGTCGCAACAACGTTACATGGAAGGTGGGGTGGATGCGCATATCAGACGGTAGGACAAGCTCGGCCGCTGCTTTGCCAACCATGCGCTTCACAGGGTAAGGACCCACCCACCGCGGCAATAATTTACGAGGTCCGACGGCTAACTGCCGCAGATTTTTCGTACTTAAAAGCACTAAGTCGCCTTCCTTGAAGGTAACTTCGGCTCTGCCGCGGTTGTAATAGTTAGTCGTACGGTCTATGGCTTTTTCCAGACACTGCTTCGCTTCTGCAATACGAGCAACGTACGACTTAATAAAGGATTTGGCTGCCGGGACCGGAACATCAAGTTCACGTGAGACGGGAGTAGCTGGGTGGAACCCGTAATTTAAGAAGAAAGGAGATTGTCCCGTAGAGCGATTGACAGCGTTGTTCATCGCGAATTCTGCAGCCGAAAGATAGGTGTCCCAAACACGAGGGTTGTTGCCAGCGTAGGTTCGCAGCATATCACCCAAAGTGCGATTCATTCGCTCAGTCTGACCGTCAGTTTGTGGATGATAGGCAGTAGAAAGGCTTACTCGGAAATTAGCCAAAGTGCCAAGGGCTCCCCAAAACTTGGCACCAAACTGAGGTCCTCTATCAGAAATAATCTGTTTGGGAACACCATCGTCAACGGAAACCACATGACCCAGGTACTCAACTTCGGACTTCGCCCAGTGGCACTTGGACTGCTTGGCGTAAAGCTGCTCCCGCCGCAAAACGTCGAGCACCAAACGAAGATGTTGGAGGTGCTCTTCCTTCGTTTTGGAATAGACGAGGATATCGTCCAGGTAGCACACGACAAACTTATCGATGTACGGCCTGAACATACGGTCAATCACGGCTTGAAAAGTAGCAGGAGCGTTAACAAGGCCGAAGCTCAAAACCGTGTACTCAAAGTGACCGAAAGGAGTGCGGAAAGCGGTTTTAGGAATATCAGACTCAGCAATGCGAATCTGGTTATATCCCTGCTGCAGATCTATAGAGCTAAAGTAAGCAGACCCGCGAAGCTTATCGAGCAAATCGTCTACACACGGAAGGGGGTACCGATTCTTAGTGGTCATGGAATTCAATCCACGGTAATCTATGCACATGCGTAGGGAACCGTCCTTCTTACCCACAAACAAGATCGGGGCAGAGAAGGGAGACGTACTCGGACGAATCATGCCTTTAGCAAGCAGCTCAGTAACCTGCCGTTTGACCTCATCAAGCTCAAGAGGGCTAAGTCGGTACATAGGGTGTGCAACGGGTTGGGCGTCAGGCACCAACGGAATTGTGTGGTCCACCGGACGAACTGGAGGAATACCCGGGATCTCACGGAAAACGTCCGCGTATTCCTCAAGCAGTGCGGAAACTTCAGGGTCCTGAGTGGGAGGAATCACAGAAGTGGCGTTAAGGCTAACCGAAGGACGAACCAACAAAGCATGTGCCCCCTTGCGAATAAGACGCATAGCGGCCTTACGACCAATAGACTCAGGGGTGGCGTGCGCACACATGGCCGCAGCCGCAAAGTTAACAAGGGGCGCCGACGAGGCAGCACCACTGTCACCTGAGTCATTAGAAGACGCGCGCCAAGGAATCGAGTATCGAACAGTACCTTTTGACAAACGCAAAATATTGTTCTGAAAATCCAGGGATGCAGAGTGCTTACGCAAAGTATCAGACCCCAGAATAAAAGGAGCAGCATCAGTCAAGGACGGCAAAACGTATGGCGAGACGGTTAGGTACAAAGACCCGACTGCCACACGAAACGACACCTGACCCACGATAGCTTGCCTACCTCCGTCAGCGAGCGAAACGTGGGACCAGTCAGAAGAGCGGACCGGGAGGTGTAGCCGTTGGACAAGGGACTCACTAATAAAGTCGTGAGTAGCGCCTGTGTCCACCAATGCCGAAAACGTTTGGCCACCAGTCCGCAGAGACACCAGAGGCAAAGCAACTCGTGTGTCCACAGAACCGGAGGCAACTGCGCAAAGAGAGGAAACAAAGGGCTCCCGGGCAACAGAGAGACAAGGTAAAGGTGCATCGTATCACAACTCAGCAGGATACGGAATACCAGGAAGCTCTACTGTTTTACCCTCAAGTGAAAGGCCATTGAAAAGGATGGACTTCGCAGGAAACGTAAGCACTCGGCGCATACCTGATAGCAACGTCGAAGCCCGCCGAGCAACATGCGAAGGTAGCAAAATGCCGGCCGCGGTATCAGGACGGCGGTGCTTGCATGCAAGGTAGTGCCGAAGCGAAACGCGCAATTGATTGAGGGATGCAGGGACAAAAAGCACAGTATGACCACCAACGTCGACCGAGCAGAGAGAGCGACCATGAGGAACCGTTATGTTACATTCCGAGTCAAAGCCCGGTTTGACCGCAACGGTGTCAAAAGAAAAACGGCGTCCAACGGCACTCTCGAACTCTGCCAACGAAGCGGGTCTAACCGCGCGGACCAAAGAACGAATCCCGGCAAAAGGAAACTCAGGGTAGTATCCCTCAATACCACCCTGAGCAAGTTCCTAATACAGCCCTGCTTCACGCAACCTTTTGAGAGCAGGGCAGTCGTCGTAGAGGTGGTCGGGACTAACCGCCTCACAACAAAAACAGATGGCCTTACCGCCCGCGCGCCGTCGGAGAATCCCCACCTCCCCGTGCGTCAACCTACGGCCGAACTGGTTGACCCACTTGGTCAACTCGCAAGCTTTGGTCAACGGAATGACGGGCTCTCCGGCGGCGGATTCGTTAGGGCGGTCAGTGCCGCGCACCCTGTCACCACGCCCACCACACGGACCCGTTCTGCCCCCTCGACTACTTCGCCCAGGAACACTCCCACGTCCCGGCTGCCGGGAGGTCCCTGAAACGGCCGCGGCTAGCCGAGGACCGGAATCCACGTGCGCCCTCTTGAACGGGGGCTGGTCTCCGTCGAATTCCTGCAAAGCAACGGAATTCGAACGAAGAGCAGAACGAACTTTTCGTTCAGACAGGGCGCGAACTTCCTGGCCCAAGGCATGCTGTACCAGGGCGTCGTAAGAGGCAAACGGCTTTCCATAGACGTCTGTGGCGCAATGGGGCTGAAGGGAAGAAGAAAGGCCTTCGAAAAACCAAAACATACGCTCGCTAGGAGTGATCGTGGGTATGTCTTGGAAGACGGCCTCAAGACGCGAGAGGTAAGCTGGTACACTTTCACCAGCACGCATCGCAAAAGATTTGTCAGAGAGCTTACGTCGTGCTTCTTGTTCTACAGAGATAACTTGAGGAGCGAAACGCGTACACAGGTTATCGAAAACAAGCTGAGCAGTGAGTTCGCGCTGCGATAGGGACCACTCATCATACCACGTTTTTGCAGCACCACAGAGCGCTTGCGACAAAAACAGGCAGCAAGACCGATGGTCCCTACCCCAGGGCACGATGTCAAAAAACAAAGACGCGTCGCGGATAAACACCTTGACGCGGGCAGCAGTCTGCTTCGCATCAAGCTTGGCATCTAATTGTAATACAGGGGTCGGTAAACTAACCCGCGGGAGGTCAGCCGAAGAGAGTGACCGAACCGGAGGCAAAGGCTCTGGCTCGGCTACGGCTGCCGCCGCAACCGCAGCCTCAGCAGCAGCAGCCGCTTCCGCCGCTAACACCCGTGCAGCCGCCGCACGGCGGTCTGCATCTGTAGTCTGAGTCTCTGGTATAACAGGCGAGACATTGGGGCGGTTCACGGGGGTATTGAGCGGGTGCAAAGCAGAGCAAAAGGGGCCAAAGAAGGCAAGGAGTTGAGACGTTCATCACCAGTAGGACCAAGTGGCCTCAAACGAACATTCTCGGCAGCCCCAGTGGGCATATGCAACAAAGGTGCTGCGGCAAAAGTTGAAAATGGTGTTCGCGCATCAGGTTCGCGAACAGCAACAGGCGCCTCAATAGGGCCGCCCGGAACTCTAGAAGTACTAGCACCGGGGTCGGAAACAAGTCCCGCAACAGCGTAGGCAGGCAAAGTGGAGCGAGCATCAAGCGCGCCCGATGCCATGTCTACGCCATTACGGTCGCCGCCCAAATTTAACGGAGCGGAGTTAAACATTTTAGCTAAAATAAGAAGGGCCTACCCTTATGTAATAACGGCGTGGTCACTACCGCGGATAAGGGAAGGGCTTGAGGAGGCGGCTCTACCTCGGTTGGATCCGCCGCTCCCGTTCTAACTTCTGCGATCACAATGGGCGATGCAACCAAGGACAAACAATACAGATGGTTACGATCTTTCACTTACCCTGAAGAGCAGCCACGAGCGCTCCAACACTGTAAGCCTCTGACATTGGCTAACGATCGAGATTGGTGCGGAAGAGCTGGTCGAGACCGAACGTCTCGATACCACTTGTTGTATCCACTTCCACTGTTTGGGTGGTAGTGAAAACTACCGATTAGTGAATGAGAAGAGGCTAAATGCCTCGGCGTTAGGACGACCCGTACAGAAGTCTGTACGGTCCGAAGATATAGTCGTCAACGTGAATTATCACCAATCGGTGCAATCATAACCCAAGTGGGTCTACCAGTGACAAGTGTCACGATTATAGCAAGAGCGCCATAATCCAGTATCACGCGTGATGAAGACAGGCAAGTGCCCGCTTAAAGATGGGCCAGCGCCCAAGTAAGGATAGGCAAGTGCCCAATGGTTAACCAAATAAGAGCGAAGATATTGCCCAGCGGCAAAGTACCAGAGAATTGGGGAAAGATCCGAGGGTTAATATGCAAGTGTGCCACAACAACTATCCCCCCTCAGGATGCAGCGTCCTCGCAGCGTTAGTGGCACGAGCCTTAACTGCTTGAAGTTCGGGGTGAAGGTCGGGCGTAAAGTTTTTCTCTGGCTCCCAGCTATTATGTTCATTGGAATACCCGGTCCATTTGACGAGGTACTCGTGCACCAGCCCCTTACGGCGTCTTCCTAGGCGGCGGGCACGATAATCCAGTATGCGCTCGACCGAGTAAAGTGGATCGCTCTTCAGCCACTGA
>NW_003307655.1:123513-134249 GCF_000143455.1 Volvox carteri f. nagariensis | reverse complement strand
CATATGTTTCCTTTTTGCAACGAAGGCTTCCCGCGAAAACATACATGAATACGCACTGGAGCACATGTTCCTCGCATCTCGAGAGGCCTTTTTGGCCTGGGCCGGCTACTACCCCCTCAAGGCATACATGCACGAACACAGGGTATTTTTTTATTCCAGCATTCCAATCGGCGGCCAGCGACGAGCGGCCAGCTACATTATTACATTTTTTGCATGAATAGGGGGATCGATGCCCTCCGACTCCAACGGACGATTTGCATGGACTTGCGTGCGTGGTTGTGCTGGTTACTTCGGGTGTTTGTGTACTACCGCCCTGAAGTAGTTGGTCTGCAGGCCCTAGTTGTCGCTTCGGGGGAGTGCACCCACACCCGGCCCTGTTTTCATTGCTTGCCAGCTACATATGTTCCTTTTTGCAACGAAGGCTTCCCGCGAAAACATACATGAATACGCACTGGAGCACATGTTCCTCGCATCTCGAGAGGCCTTTTTGGCCTGGGCCGGCTACTACCCCCTCAAGGCATACATGCACGAACACAGGGTATTTTTTTATTCCAGCATTCCAATCGGCGGCCAGCGACGAGCGGCCAGCTACATTATTACATTTTTTGCATGAATGAATTGCAGGTCCCCATTTCTTATGTGTTATGCTGGTGTGCACTGACGGCACGGACCCGAACAATACATCGATAGAGCCCTGTTTGCAGCTGGTTGCTGACGCATTACCTACACCTTGGTATGCAGTAGGTTGTATCAACCTAATCGCATCGCATTTTTAAGCAGCCTCTCGCACAAATGTGTCCGGTCGTACTTCGCGAATAGGGACTCCGTACATCTCGTCCCAAAAGTCAGGAACGAATTTTGCCGCGCAGATGCGCGCGTGCGATTCGCAAAATGCGCCTGTACAAATGTATGTAAAATTTCTTGGCGGATGAGGACCAGGTGCGCCAGCGCGTTGCGCAGGTGAGCATGTTGGTCATAGCCGCACGCTGGACTATTGCGTCGATGCTTTGCAGTAAATAAAAGTACCGAAAGCCAACGTCGTAGCTTGCAACTCTGGGCTCGTGAAACTGCCGCGGAAGATGACGCGCTGGCGGAAGATGACGCGCTGGCGAAGAAGCAGTTGTGTGCAAGCCATAAGGCGCCTGCTTTCGGTAGCGCAGCGCATAATTCTCATTGTTCCGAATACTCAAGTTACACTCTTACGAAATAAATAAACAAGCACAGAATTATGTAAAGATAAGAAGAGACGTTCAGAACCTTGCAAGTGAAATGGATGCCGCTGAGAGCTTGGAACAGCTTTTCGCAGCGCATTCGGCCGTGCCTGCGTTAGCCGTCTTGCAGCAACTACGAATGTTGAGCCAGCAGCAAGCTCGAAAGCTGCTGAATAACCACCGGGCATATCTTCAGCTGGGAACATGTACTTTTGGTCGGCGCGGTCAAGCAGCGTACGCATTACGCTCAGGTACCGAGGTGCAGCGTCTCTTCGACATTGCCAACATATCTGGTACGCTGTGGCCGGCTTGCCGACCGTGACATTAACAAGCGCTTGCATCACAACATTGAAACATTAAACCAAGCCTGCATACGTACCTGCACAGATGAAGACGCCGCACAATTTTGGGCGACGAGTGTCGGTCAGCAATTACGTGGTAAGCAAGAGCAAAGGGGTGGTATAGGACCTTTTGTCTGCCACGAGGCACAGGTCCTTCCGTCTGCCTTGAGCCCACATTAGCCAGCCTATTTAAGTTCGTAAGTAATCTTAAAGAATGATGCCATTTCCTTTCCTGGCGAATGCAATTGGTTCATAAGTGCATGTCAACCGCCAAACCTGTTCATATACAGCTACAACGCCTGCTGAGTCCACCGCTGCACATTACCCTACTCAACAGGCGTCCGTGCAGTCCATCCTCAAGAAGGCTCAGTGTGCGATACCGGTACAGCTGACACGTCATCCATGCTTATCGATTTACAACCAACCGGAGTTCGCGTTGGAAATGCAGAGCCATCTAGCAGCACTGGTAAGCGTGTGCCAATGTGGCAATGTCATCCGCGGAGTGACACAGGCTATGCTGCAGTTCGCGGAAATACAGTTACGCCTGTTCTTAGGGAACTGCTCACAGCTACCCCAAGTCTACTCACATCATTTTGAGAACGAGGCACACCGCTATATGCTCGCAGCGACATTACCAACTGTGCTGTCGTGCCGCTCGATGCCCACGCAACATGTTTGGACTGCGTGCATCACGCTCTCATTGCCGCATGTGCCACTGATGTGCCTGCGCCTGAAATTCTGCTGGCTACCGTGGTTGGCGCCATTGCCGAGTCTTGGGATTCGATGCGCTTTCAAGTGCTACAAGCCCATGCCAGCAGCCTCCCCAGCACTTGCACGGCGGCGCAATATGGTGAAGCCCTACAGCAGCAACGGCTACTGCCAGGCGATGTGGAGCTGGCAGTTCTTGCCCATGCTCTCAACATAGCGATCACAGTGTTTGACCCGGATGGGCTGCAGATCTGCTATTGGGGCTCCAGCACTGCGCCAACAGAAGTGTGCCTCATCCGGCAGACCAGCCTCGCTGGCACCCCCGTGTCTTACCGCCTACTGGATATGCTGCCAGGTGTGTGGACAGGGCAACGCCGCCAGCATCTCGTCGCGGCTTGTCGAGCAGTTGGCCTCTGCATGTCAGAATCACCGTCAGCCGGGCGGGCTGGTCAAGTGTGTGCTGTCCTGCATGCGATGGACAGCCGCTTTGAGTTCACTGTGCAGCAGGTTTTGGCGGAATGGGCTGATCAGCATGAACCTGCGGTTGTCATGCGGCGGCTGCTTACGGTGACACGGCAGACATCACAGCACTTACCGCTGCAGCAGCAGCCCCTTCAGGTGCACCAGCAGCAGGAGCAGCAGCAGAGGCGGCAGCAGCAGCACCAGCCACAGCAGCGCAACCGGGTCGCTGCACAGGCAACACGCCAGCAACACCGTCGACCATCTGACGTACCATTGCCCAATCCTGATGTAACAGATGCTGAGCAACACATTCCTGGGTACTTCGGAGCCTCCTGGCGCAGTGGCCCCGGCCACAGACTTGGCATCTCTGACCGGCTGACAGCTTGGAGCGCTGTCACAAGCATGCTGCTAGCCGGTGCACTTGTGGTGTGCGCCATGTGTGGTGTCACCAGCACCGACCTGCACGATGACCTCAAGCGCTGGGCCAATGTGGAACCTGTCGGTGCTGGCATTGCGCCATACTCATTCCACAACAGCTTGCATGCTGGCAGCACAACCACACCTGAAGGCCTGTGGCACCTGTGTCCGCACTGTGCTCCATTGTATCCAGCAAACAGTGGCAATGAGCGAGCTGAGTATCTGGTCTTCCATCCACCAGACTATACCAAGGCCATCGTGTCCTTGGACGCCATTGACCAACTGCGGATAGGCCTGGTGGATGTTGGACTTGGCTTTTTTTCAGCGGCCTTTGGATTTGTTGCTGGCAAGCTTCGGCAGCAGCATTGCATGGAGGCACTGGTCTTGGATTGGGCATGCGACTCCACACACCGCGTCAACACGCTGCCCCCGGCACTGCAGGAGGTGCTGGGATGGAGTGTGCAGCACAACCCGCTCGTCAGGGAGTTCCTCACCGTTGCTGAACAAGTCCCGCCCAATCACCCATTGCCATACCTTTGTCCAGCTGATGTGCAATCGTTTGTCGCCAGTGAGCAAGCCTGCAAACCTCTTGCGCTGGCCACCCTGGAAGCAGCAGAAGCAGCTCGCTCGCTCATATCCGTGGTGGTGCCTGCCATCCAGCGTGCAGCCACAAAGCATGCACCCGTGATGTACACTGCGGGAACATTGGTTCCGCGAGCGCCCACTCTGCCTGAGCTCAACCTGGCTGTGGCCGCGGACGGGACCCCACTGGACTATCAGTTTGGCCTGTCTGCGGAGATGGCCATGTTCCCCTATCTGTTTCCCTTTGGTGTTGGCGCATTTATGGGCGCCACAACCTTGGTCAAGTACTTAGCATACCGTGCCAAGTGCCTCTTCAGTGTGTGGACATTGTGCAAGCCATACTTGCTGCTCATGTATGTGCTTCGCCAGAGTGCCCGGCTGCAAGAGCAGAATACAGAGGTGAGTGCATAGCGTAGATGCCGGTGATGCTGCACATGATGCATGCTGGGTTGTTGGACACGCATTCCGCCCAGCTGCTACAATTTGCAGGTTACGAGCAGCATCATGCATGTACATCCTCAAGACATGACCATCATGCCCACCTGCATGTACAGGCTGTGCTCGAGAGTGCGCTCCTCGACTACAAGTCCCGCAACCCTAACACGAGTGATGAGGATGCCATCCATCACATTCTCAAGCACAAGCTGCCGGCAACGTTGCCCAACACACCTGCATGGCACCGCAGCAACCTCCAAGACTTGCTGTGCATGGTCGACCGCTTTGGCATGCCGTCGTTCTTCCTCACGCTTACAACCGATGAAGTGTCTGCCACACGCTGGCCCGAAGTCCAGTCGCTGGAGCAAAAGCTGCAGGAGTAAGTTGCACGCACTTTAATCTGCATCACTTGGCAAGCTTCCTTGAATGGTGCTGTCTGCCTCCTGTCCCTGCCTAGCATGCAGGCAGTCACCCATCACCCATGAATGCAATGCTCTGGCTGTGCTGTGCTGCTGTCCTTTGCTTGCAGCTTCTGTGCTGGCTTCACATGGCAAGACGCCCCGGCTGAGAATGCATTCATCGCGCACAAGCGCGTGCAGTCCTTCATGACTGACGTGCTGAAGGCTGGCCGTGGGGCAGTCCAGGACGGCGGGGCGCTTGGCCGCATCACCAACTGGGTGGTGCGGTATGAGGTTCAGAACCGGCACAGCCTGCATGCGCACATTGTGCTGTGGGTGCACCCAGAGGATGTGGACCGGGTAGCATCGGAGATTGTCGCCTGTGTACCCGCTGTGTACCGTGGGGATGATAGCCATCCATTGTGCCCCTACACAGCAGAGTACTGGCAGCAGCCTGATGAGCCATGCCAGCACGACCTGTTTCATCATGTTTTGCACAAGCAGATGCACACCTGCACGTCTAGCGGCCATGCCGGCTGCTGTGCATCTGGTGTATGCAAGTACAAGTTCCCATGGGCACCATACCGAGAGTCCACTCCTGCCATCGACCCCGCGACCTTGCGCTACCAGTACTACCGGCCATCGTGGGCGCATCGGAATGTGGTCCCGTACCACCCCACGCTGGCACTGCTGTGGGGCGCCCACATGAACATACAGCGGATCAACTCCGCAACCTGGTCATTCTACGTGCTCAAGTACGCCATGAAGGTGCGTGCACATGGTGTGCTGATTCCGGGATGCACCACTGCACCCCGTTGCCAGGCTGCAGTGGTGGCTTCCTGTGCCTTCACGCAAGGACACCTGATTGTTGCCATGGCACTGACACACACGCAATGGTGCCCTGTCTGCATGCTACTTGCAGACGGAGCCAATGGGAAATGTGGACCTGACTGCTGTGTCACGCGTGGCACTGGGCGTGCCGGCGGACAGCAGCACGGGTGCAGCAGGGTGTGACTACTTCGTGCGCCTCGCATCAGCATACCTGGCGGCCACAGTCATCAGCCCCACGCTGGCATACCTGACTGCGGCCAACATTCACACAGTAAGTACCAGCCATGCACAATGTGCCTTTCTGTTCTGCAGCATCATCTCACCGGTGTCCTCATCATCTGTGCTGCCATACCGCATGTGCCGACAGGTGACCATGTCAGTCGGTGTGCAGTACATTGACTCGTCACCACCCATGAGCCGCACGTGGCGCGTGCTGCAGACTGGCCCCATCGGCAGGACGCATGGCCATCTGCATCTCAGCATGCCACCTGTGGACATTTATACGCTACGTCCTGCATGCTTGGAAGACGTTGCCTTCTACGACTACTTCACACAGTACCGAGTGTATGATGGTGATGGGTGCCCGCGTGGTGGCATCTTTTGCGGCCTCGCTACCAATGGCCAGCACGTGTTTCGAATGGTGGAGCCACGCTTGGTGCGCTTCACTGATGTCAACCCCGCCTATAACCCAGAAGGCTTCTTCTACAACCTGCTGCTCAAGCAAGTGCCGTTCCGCCATGAAAGAAGCCTGCTGTCGCCACAGAACGCGTCGCAGACATACTTCGAGGAGTGCCAACAACGCGAGCTGGTCAAGGATATGGCAGACTTGGAGCGCTATGTGCAGTCGTGAGTGCTGCCACTGGGTGCCGCACAGCCATCCTTTAGCCCATTCCTCATTCTCATGTCACGCACATGCCTCTCCCATGTCCTTGTCCCACTGCCACGCATGCAGCTATGGCGAGTACCACCTGTACGAAAGTGACAGGCGGCATGCCTTGCTGGCCACCTTGCTAGCAAAGTACAGCCCAGATGAAGGACTGGACCTCCTTGGCGATGAGCTCCTTGATACCCTCGCTGGTGGCGAGCTGCCCATGCCCGCCCCTCGTGCCACCCCCGAGGGGCAACCCATTGTCCAGGATAACCATGACCAGCGGGCACTGCAAGCACGGTTGGATGCCTTGGCTGCAGAGTTCAGTGACTTGGATGAGTTGCCATTCACACCACAGCAGGAAACAGCCGTCACTGCTATCCTGGCGCAGCAGGCTGGCATTGTGGTGCTGAGCGGCGGTCCGGGCTGTGGCAAAACGTTTGTGACCAAGAAGCTCACACGACTGCTGCGGGCTGCAGGGAAGTCGGTGCACCTGTCTGCCAGCACCGGGGCAGCTGCTGTCCGCTTGAGCGAGTTTGCGACCACCAACCATACCGCCTTCAACCTGCCTGTCAGCCAGCAGCACCGGACCACAGCCTACATGCGGCAGATGCGCACCACAGATGTGCGGGTACAAGTGCTGCAGGCAGCAGATGTCCTCATCCTGGATGAGTTTTCCATGATGACTGCAGAGAACTTCATGCACATCCTCATCACATTGTGGCATGCCAGCGAAGAGCCGTCCATCGAGGCCATGCTGCGCAAGAAGCTCATCATCCTAGTTGGCGATGATGCACAGGTGCGCAATTGTGCACTGTCCTTCCGTTTGCGGATTCCTGGCATGAAGGTGCAAAGGCTCCGCTCTTACACTGCTTTCTGTTAATCGCATGCTGCCCCTTGTCAATGGCCAGCAACTGGCCCCCCCTCACCCACTCTCTCTTCCATCGTTCTCCCCCTCCCCCTCACTTGCACCTCCACAGCTGGCGCCTGTCTGCAAGCATCAGCGCACGCATGAGGATGAACCCGCTGCCACAGCGGTGTGCCGACGATGCCACATCTCAGCCTCGCCCTATTGGCACACCGCCACACGTCTAAACCTGAGTGTCTCAGTACGGCATGCAAAGGACCCGGCGTACAGCAGCCTGCTTGACATCATCCGCCAGCGCGCGCCCACCCAGGCAGAGCTGGATGCTGTGTTTGGGGTTTGCTCACCGGACAACATGCACTTCATCACCGAGTCACAGGTGGCGGCCACATGCGATGCAGACACCATGGTGCTGTGTACCCATCGGGAGGATGCGCTGCAGCACAACCTCGCCATTCTGCGGCGCCTGGAAGGCACCACTCTTGGTGAAGTACGGCCCTGTCCCTTGTCCCACAACATCACTGCCCCTGACGCCATGCTGGCCCTGGACCAATGGCTCCAAGAGCCCACATTTCGGATGCTGCCATGTGTGGCTGTTGGCGCGCGTGTCAGCCTAACCGACAACGTCTCCCTGGCCCGCGGAGCCGCCAATGGCGTGACTGGCACTGTGGCTGACCTCCAGTTCGATGCAGATGGCCATGTTGACAAAGTCAAGGTCCTGCTAGCTACCACCGGGAAGACCATCACGCTCGGGCGCAGTGTCACGCGCTATAAGATCCTCAATGGTGTCCGATACTTCAAGTCCACCTTTCCCCTATGTCTTGCATGGGCAATAACAACACACCGTGCACAGGTGCGTGCTGCAGTTGCTGCAAGTTTGCTGGCCTTACATGCATGGACCGCCTCATGTCCACACTCGTCCAAACACCCACTGCTAACCGCGCCATTCGCACCCCCACAATCCCACCTGCATTGCTCATGCTGTATGCAGGGTGCAACCCTCGCCACACACACCATCATCCATGCCCGGAATGCTTTCACACCGGGACTGCTGTACGTCATGCTGTCGCGTGTCACGGAGAGCCGCCTGATCAAGGTCGTCGGCTCCCTGTCACCAAGCTTGTTCAACCCCGTCATTTTGCCGTGGACGACACATCCCATATCTAACACAACAGCACCAGCTGCTGGGCCGTCGCAGCCAGCTGTGAACACCACTCCAAACCCGCAGGAACCAGACCACACGCAGGTGCACCCTGTGGGTCAGCCAGACAGCCCAACCTTGCACCCTCCGGTGGAACCAAGCCGCCAGCGGATACCCTACGTAGGCACCACTGATGCCTTGCCATTTGCAGAGCACCTCGGCATGTAGACAGATGCATCACTATGTGCACATTCAGACAGGCATCATTATGTAACCAACATGCAAACTGTCCGTGCCTACATCAGTATGTGCGCCACGTAAGAAAGTTGTCACGTTGCAACCCAACCGCCGCACTAGGTGCCTGCCACCCCACAAACAACCCGTCCACAGCAGTGCCGCTTGGCAGTGCATCCACAGCTGCACGCTCCTCCTTGGCAGCCTCGCGAACCGCAGCACGGAGGCAAGGAGTCTTTGCCTGCATCAGCTGCTCCTGCACTGTAACGACGCAAATGCCAATCTGAGCATCCCGGGTTACGCCTTTGCTGTGTTACAATGGTATCGAGACGGGACCGCACGAATTCCGAAATAAACTTCGGGTCGGCGGTTCGATTCTGGCAACCAGCAAGTCGCAAATTGGCGATTTCATGGTGTAATGGATAAACCAGCGCACTGGCGCGAGGTGGGATGGCTCCTGTGCTCGAAATAATGGCCGAGGACGTCCATTGCTAAGTGGGGGGCAATGTAACGACGCAAATGCCAATCTGAGCATCCCGGGTTACGCCTTTGCTGTGTTACATGCACCTGCGCCTGCATGGCTTGCAGCTCCTGGGACCCGCCAGCCTTTATTGCGCGCGCCAGCAGCTGCTGCACGTCCCAGGGCCGCACAAATGCAGACAAGCCCATCCGAACAGCCTCACTGCCGAGCGGAACCACTGGCACGATGGTGCCGTGCTCCAAAGCGCCAGCTGCCAGCACCACCAGGTTCATGTTGAGGGGCAGCAGCTGCAGGCCTAGACTAGGCACACAAAAGGGCCCGCCTTGCAGGGCCCCGCACCCAGCCGGCAACCACAGGATCACTGACAACGGCCCGTCTCCTCCAATCAAGTGCAGCTGCACCCCTTCATTGCTTGTACGTGCCACCAGGTTGAAAGGTGTGCCGCCCAGCAGATAGCATGCAGCCTCTGGTGTCGACAGCTTCTCCCTGCAACCATCAGCATAAATGGTGCATGCAGCAGCTTCAAACCATGCCGCCAAGCCATCTCACCCCACCAGCCATGCCTAGGTTGCCCTACCTACAATGCGCATCAACTTGCCTGAGTGCTGCCATGCACGGAAAGTACTTCGTAGCCATGGTGTAGATGGCTTCAGCCAGCTGCGTGGCTGCCGAAAAGCATACGCCTGGTTGGAGGCACTCAGCATCCCGCTGGCGCATTGGTGCATACCTGCAGACACACGAAAGCAACTCTCAGCCTGTGAGCACGATTCTGTTTTCATCCTGCAAGTTGCCGCACCACCACGCAACCCTTTACACAATAGCCTGCCGGAATGCAGCGGCAGAGGGCAGATGCCTGTATAAGACGCTGGCTCGCCGTCTGCACCATGAACTCCTGGTCAATCCAGCACATCCCAGGTAGGTTGCACAGCCTGTACAAGGCTTGTGGCCTATCTAGGAGCACACCAGGCACATCCCCCGAGCATACGCTTCCCCCACAGCCTGCAACCACTCCCAATGGCATACTCCAGGCCGGTTCCGGCCCGGTTCCGACCTAACGGGTCCAGTTAACGAGATGGGTAACCGGTCGGTAGGATTACCGGGCGAACCGTTATCCGTTAACCGTCCCCAGTAATCGGTAACCGATGTCGGTAACCTGGCATGAGCAAAAATGCATTTCTGATTGCAACCAGTTTCTTTGTGACAATGCCCATTGTCACAAGGTTCATGCCCACGTGTCACAACCCGACAAGCTTGAGGAGGTTAAGGCAATGTGAATGCCGGGTGACAGGGGTGACAGTCTTGTGCAGGCACATTTGGAGACTAGTTTACACTGAGATTGGGGTGATGTTGGATTAGAATACTTGCAGTTCATGAAATTGAGGAAATGTGTTGCATAGGCATATCCAAACGTTTCAGAGGGACGTTGTTTCGCCCATAACAAACTTGTTACGGGCGAAACAAACTGGATTTCCACAGTCCCACCACTCAAAGAGCTCCCCACACCATCGCAAAGTCCCTTTTTTATTACAGACACATGTAACAAGTTGTCATAGCTTGAGATTGTCGATATATGACTGCTGGATTGTGACCAGGCCATCTCCTTACATGTCTTGCTGCACCAGCATGAGCAGTGATCCCTTCTGTTCAAAATTTTCAGGCAACATCGCAATGAGGCAAAACATTGTGCCGAATCTGCCGTACAAAGAGTGTTCAAAGCTTCACGCTACTAACAGACGAATACATAAGCATTCACTTACCTTGA
>NW_003307655.1:121493-123221 GCF_000143455.1 Volvox carteri f. nagariensis | reverse complement strand
GTCGGTAACCGGCATGTTTATGCCATAGGGACTGCATAACACGCATCATGTACATCCCTCTACTACAACAGCCTGCCATAATGCAGAAGCAAAGGACAGATACCTGTACAATGGCACCGCCTCGCCTACTGCACCATGCAGGCCTGGTCAACCCTGAACAACCCAGATGGCATGCACAACCTGTACAAGGATTGTGGCCCATCCGGCAGCTGCCCAGGCACATCCCCATGCGCAGGCCCCATTCCACAGCATGCTTCTCACAATTTCCAGCTGTGCAACGTGTAGCAAGCTACATTTACCTTAGAATATCTTTAAGCTATTAAAGCTTAATCACAGTAACGGTACGGTCCCGTATTTACGAACCATACTCGTTAACTGTACGAACTCACTTTCTGGTACGCTATCACAACCTAGCGTACGACACCAAGACTCCAGGAATGGAGATGGCGGCAGGTGGGCCGCATTTAAGCCACCCAGGTGAAGTGCTTCGGCCAGACACTTAACGTATCACTATACTAGTGTTCAGGGTTCAAGACCTTGCTGTCACCGTTCTCGACGTATGTCTTCGAATCCCGACTTCCCTTGTCTCTTCTCACGCCTAACGCTGGGTCGCCAATCGTGGACGAGACCCTCTACTTCCGCTAAAACAGCTAAGGTAAGAGACGGCTGTTACATTTTGGTATCGACGATCATTTGTTCGGTCCTCGCCTCACATTGCGCCGCAGCAGTTACTCGCCCATTGTCTGAGTCTTAGACTCGACTTTCTGGAAATGGTTCCTAAGCCTATAGCTAAGACTAAGGCTGTTTCTTTGAGCGATGCTAAGCACGTTCCTATTCCGCGACCGAAGTCTAAGACTACGATGATGCTACAACCGCTTCGGACCCACTTTGTGTTGCGAAAATTAAAAAGCGCAAATTAAGGAAACAATCCTTCGCTTCGCTTCGTAAATACCTTTCCTCTGTCCCTGTTGATAATGACATTAAGGACACGATGACGCCAACTGATAACGTGGCGACTGCCCTCGACACTACTGGCAATGATGCGGTTGACGCGACGACGGAAGTTCCCAAAGCCAAAGCGCCTGGCACTTTGCCAGCGCATTTGGTTGAAACTTTACGACAGTCAGTGCCGAACCGCGTCGGCGCCTTGGAGCGTTCCCTGGAAGGAACGCACCAGGAGATGGCAGAACTGCGTGACGACATTATATCGTTACGCAATTCTTCACAGCGTGTGGAGACGCAACTCCAGGAGTTACTCTCCAAGCTGTCAACGCCCTCAAGCCCACCACCTCCCAATCCACGGTCCGTGGCCATTTGCAAGATTATCAAGCAAGTGGCTGCGTCTTCCTTGGCTGGCATTTTGTCCAAAGAGAGTCTTCAGGTTACCGCTTTCCAGGCGGCCCTGGACTCCCTGACGATAGAGCCGGAGGTCACCTTGGAGGAGGTCCGGAAACTTTGGGACACCGGTGCGGTGGAGAGCGGCCCTGGCGGTAGCGCTACGGACTCCGACTCCGCGCGGCCTGCGCTACAGCCCACGGGCAAAACGCCGCGTACCGAGGTGAGTACGCAGAAACGCGTTCCGCTTCCCCCAAAATTTTCGGGAAAAAGGGATACGCATATTACTTGCACCCGATCGTGGTTCGAGTTCCTTTTGCAATACTTAGACTTAATGCAAATGGACCCGTTAGAGCACTTTGTCTACTTCGTATCGGGCAAAGCTCTAGTCTG
>NW_003307655.1:120373-121387 GCF_000143455.1 Volvox carteri f. nagariensis | reverse complement strand
CAGCTGTGCAACGTGTAGCAAGCTACATTTACCTTAGAATATCTTTAAGCTATTAAAGCTTAATCACAGTAACGGTACGGTCCCGTATTTACGAACCATACTCGTTAACTGTACGAACTCACTTTCTGGTACGCTATCACAACCTAGCGTACGACACCAAGACTCCAGGAATGGAGATGGCGG
This sequence comes from Volvox carteri f. nagariensis, assembly GCF_000143455.1. Lineage (NCBI taxonomy): Eukaryota > Viridiplantae > Chlorophyta > Chlorophyceae > Chlamydomonadales > Volvocaceae > Volvox > Volvox carteri. Next base: position 121,204 of record NW_003307655.1, on the reverse strand, counting down.
CAGGTGGGCCGCATTTAAGCCACCCAGGTGAAGTGCTTCGGCCAGACACTTAACGTATCACTATACTAGTGTTCAGGGTTCAAGACCTTGCTGTCACCGTTCTCGACGTATGTCTTCGAATCCCGACTTCCCTTGTCTCTTCTCACGCCTAACGCTGGGTCGCCAATCGTGGACGAGACCCTCTACTTCCGCTAAAACAGCTAAGGTAAGAGACGGCTGTTACATTTTGGTATCGACGATCATTTGTTCGGTCCTCGCCTCACATTGCGCCGCAGCAGTTACTCGCCCATTGTCTGAGTCTTAGACTCGACTTTCTGGAAATGGTTCCTAAGCCTATAGCTAAGACTAAGGCTGTTTCTTTGAGCGATGCTAAGCACGTTCCTATTCCGCGACCGAAGTCTAAGACTACGATGATGCTACAACCGCTTCGGACCCACTTTGTGTTGCGAAAATTAAAAAGCGCAAATTAAGGAAACAATCCTTCGCTTCGCTTCGTAAATACCTTTCCTCTGTCCCTGTTGATAATGACATTAAGGACACGATGACGCCAACTGATAACGTGGCGACTGCCCTCGACACTACTGGCAATGATGCGGTTGACGCGACGACGGAAGTTCCCAAAGCCAAAGCGCCTGGCACTTTGCCAGCGCATTTGGTTGAAACTTTACGACAGTCAGTGCCGAACCGCGTCGGCGCCTTGGAGCGTTCCCTGGAAGGAACGCACCAGGAGATGGCAGAACTGCGTGACGACATTATATCGTTACGCAATTCTTCACAGCGTGTGGAGACGCAACTCCAGGAGTTACTCTCCAAGCTGTCAACGCCCTCAAG
>NW_003307655.1:119104-120199 GCF_000143455.1 Volvox carteri f. nagariensis | reverse complement strand
GGGCAAGAAGCTTTTGACGCGTGATTCTTTACGTGCTGCCTTTTTGTTGCAATATGGCGATACGCAACGCAACACGGCTATGGCCGCCCGCGATAGGTTGCATGCGAACGAACACGCCATGAAAGCAACTGAAACAGTGCCCGAATATACTCAACGTTTTCACGATATAATTCGTGAAGCGAAAGATATGAACCCTAGCGATCAAATCGGCTGGTACGTTAAGGGGTTACTACCACCTTTGCGCAGCCGGTGTGCGACAAGCGAAGAGGGCAAAGATTGGGACAGCTTAGATAAGCTAATCCTTTACGCTGTTGGGCAAGAGGTTCGATGGCAGTCAGGCAAAGACAAGCCTACCGTCCATGCAGTTAGCGCTGACCTTAATGCGATCACTGCTAAAAAGCCCTTCAATAAATTTAAGCGTTCGTCCTCTGATCGCAATTCGCAGGGTTGGCAACCCGCCAATCGGCCCAAGAAGGCGCGTCTGGAGCAAGAACAGCTGGCGGCACACACTTGCCGCAAATGCCGTCGCGTGAAGCCCGCCCACCAGAGCTGGGCGGAGCACAAGCCCGACTGCATTCGACACCTCAAGGCTAACGCCGAGAAGACGCTGTCCCTTGCCGCGAAGATGGAGAATGCCATGGCTGATTAGCGGGTCGGCAAGCGTGTTGTTGGGGGCTGTGAGCAACCGGAATGTCCTAAGGACTCGGCTGGCTTGCAAATCAGAGAGTCCTTGTTGCCCGTTTGTGATCCGCTTAGCTGTGATCACATGTTCCTCCCGGACGAGTTTCGTAACGTGGAGAACATGTTGGGACGGCAGTTCACCTTTGACGCTGCTTGTAACAACTCTGGCGACAATAGTCTTTGTACACGCTTTGCCTCCCCTTCAAATTCGTTCTTGACCTCCGATGTCTCTGGCGAGTTTGTCTGGGCAAATCCCCCATACACAAAAATTGAGCTTTGGCATAAGCATTACCTGCGCTGCAAGCGTATGCGTCCCGAAACCACTTCAGCGGTTTTTGTAGTACCGAAATGGTCTCAAATTGAAAGACGCATGCGAGCGGCAGGACACCAGCTGCTAAAAACATATGCCGTAGG
>NW_003307655.1:118200-119054 GCF_000143455.1 Volvox carteri f. nagariensis | reverse complement strand
CAAGCGCGGATGTGCTTCCAAACGCGGACGCTTACGCTCCACAAGTCGCCCACAGACAGTTGGACGCTCAAGTCTTCCTTTTGGTCTTCGGACAATAATGCTGAAGATCACCTTGATGGTATCACTATCATGAACTACGTCACCGCGACACTCTATGCGGCGACGACAGTTGAAACGATGTCGGCTAAAGCAGCGGCACGTAAAATAACAAAAGGAGCACGAAGCTATCTTTTGTTAGTACAATCTGAGCTGGAACAGGAAACAAAGGCCAAAGGCACACACACAAATATGGCCGAACTTATTCCTGACAATACTTTAAAGGGTTTGCTTGACGAATACAAAGATGTATTTGAAGAGCTTAACGGTCTTCCGCCTGATCGCGACATTGGTCACACAATTCCGCTCATCGACGGAGCCGTACCGCCAGCAAAACGATCGTACCGGTTGACTCAATTAGAGCAACAAGAGATGCGTAAACAAGTTACAGAGCTTTTGCAGAAAGGTTACATTGAACCTTCTGCGTCGCCTTATGGCGCACCCGTCATCTTTGTGGAAAAAGCTAACGGGCAAGGCCTGCGTATGGTTCTTGATTATCGAGCTCTGAATAAACTTACGATCAAGGGACGGTATCCAATGCCAAACATTACCGAACTCTTCGATCAGCTCCAAGGGGCTAACCTTTTCAGCTCCCTGGATCTGCAGCAGGGGTATAACCAAATTCGCATCTCGAAAGAAGATATTGAGAAAACGGCCTTCATAGCACCGGGGCTCGGCCAGTATCAATTCAAAGTCCTATGCTTTGGACTAACCAATGCTCCTGCAACGTTCCAAGCAGTAAGAACCGTATATTGCGC
>NW_003307655.1:117000-118150 GCF_000143455.1 Volvox carteri f. nagariensis | reverse complement strand
GAGTTTGTCTGGGCAAATCCCCCATACACAAAAATTGAGCTTTGGCATAAGCATTACCTGCGCTGCAAGCGTATGCGTCCCGAAACCACTTCAGCGGTTTTTGTAGTACCGAAATGGTCTCAAATTGAAAGACGCATGCGAGCGGCAGGACACCAGCTGCTAAAAACATATGCCGTAGGGACGAAACTGTTCTTAGAGAAAGCAGACGATGGTAGTCGTCAGGAAATGCCCGGTATCCCGTGGCCTATCCAGCTTTGGTATGACCCGCCAGCTAAAGAGGTTCAGCTGAACAGTATTGGCTCCTCACAGTCCATGATTTTTGGCGCATTCTTATGCCAAACGCCTTGCAGCGCACTTATCGATTCCGGTGCTGACTGCAAGGGCACGGCTGATGGATTCATCTCCTCCGAGGCAGCTCGCAAAATGGGGCTCGCTATTCGGCCGTGTTCAACTTCTTCGGTTCGCGTTGCGAACGGCTCCTCCGAGCTCATTGAGGGCTTGATACACGCCAAGTTGCGGATAGCATCCTTTCATGACACAGTCAAACTGCTCGTGCTAAAGCAAGCTAACGCCGGAGTCGAACTTATACTTGGCGCGGATTGGCTTGTGCGCCGCAAAGCGCGGATGTGCTTCCAAACGCGGACGCTTACGCTCCACAAGTCGCCCACAGACAGTTGGACGCTCAAGTCTTCCTTTTGGTCTTCGGACAATAATGCTGAAGATCACCTTGATGGTATCACTATCATGAACTACGTCACCGCGACACTCTATGCGGCGACGACAGTTGAAACGATGTCGGCTAAAGCAGCGGCACGTAAAATAACAAAAGGAGCACGAAGCTATCTTTTGTTAGTACAATCTGAGCTGGAACAGGAAACAAAGGCCAAAGGCACACACACAAATATGGCCGAACTTATTCCTGACAATACTTTAAAGGGTTTGCTTGACGAATACAAAGATGTATTTGAAGAGCTTAACGGTCTTCCGCCTGATCGCGACATTGGTCACACAATTCCGCTCATCGACGGAGCCGTACCGCCAGCAAAACGATCGTACCGGTTGACTCAATTAGAGCAACAAGAGATGCGTAAACAAGTTACAGAGCTTTTGCAGAAAGGTTACATTGAACCTTCTGCGTCGCCTTATGGCG
>NW_003307655.1:114347-116950 GCF_000143455.1 Volvox carteri f. nagariensis | reverse complement strand
TAAAGCTGCTCAATCCCGCCAGTGCATTGTCGTCGACAAGCATCGGCGTGCGGTGCGTTTTGAGGTTGGGAACTCCGTGCTGCTCAGCACCCGCAACATCCAGTTGAAATCTCCTGGAGCAAAGAAATTATTGCCTAAGTTTATTGGGCCATATAAGGTTGTCGCCCGAGTGGGAGAGAACGCGGTAAAATTGGGATTACCCGCGACTTCCCGACTCCATCCGGTCTTCCACGTATCCTTGCTCAAACCATTCAAGGACGATGGAACACGACAACCGCCGCCCCCGTTCATAATTGACGAAGAGCCATATTACATGGTTGAGGCACTACTTGACCATCGTGATGTGAAAATCCGAGGTGGAACCGACAAAACACGTCGAGAATATCTGGTTAAATGGGAAGGCTATGACTCCAGTCATAACACCTATGAACCGGAAGATTCCCTGCGTCAGTCCGTTCCCTTGGCCGAAGCTATTGATGACTATGAACGACGGTTGGCGGCAAAGTCCGGGCAATCTACACCAAAAAGGAAAGTGGTCCTGACCACCCCTCCTTCGGTAGCACCCCGGAACAGCACCCCAGAACAACCGAAACGGAAAGCACCTGCTCGCAAGAAAAGGTGACGCTCCCGGGACGGTTCGCTTCTGAGGGGGAGGGATGTAGCAAGCTACATTTACCTTAGAATATCTTTAAGCTATTAAAGCTTAATCACAGTAACGGTACGGTCCCGTATTTACGAACCATACTCGTTAACTGTACGAACTCACTTTCTGGTACGCTATCACAACCTAGCGTACGACACCAAGACTCCAGGAATGGAGATGGCGGCAGGTGGGCCGCATTTAAGCCACCCAGGTGAAGTGCTTCGGCCAGACACTTAACGTATCACTATACTAGTGTTCAGGGTTCAAGACCTTGCTGTCACCGTTCTCGACGTATGTCTTCGAATCCCGACTTCCCTTGTCTCTTCTCACGCCTAACGCTGGGTCGCCAATCGTGGACGAGACCCTCTACTTCCGCTAAAACAGCTAAGGTAAGAGACGGCTGTTACACAACGCCAGTCTTCCAATTCAGGGTGCCGAAATGCAGACATGGAGGATTGGACACCTTTTTGATGCGCCGGCTCCCTCACTGCACACCACACACCTGGTCACCCAGCATGCACAGATAAGTTGCACTGCAGCACAAGGCTGCTCGCCCATCACAGTACACGCCAGCATATTCCCACTGCACGCCTTGCTGCCCCGCCCATTACTGAAAATGCCCGACCACTTGCATCACCAAAGGTTGTGATTCTACCGCACCCTCCGTGCATTATTCCCCAGGCCTACTGCATCCTCGACGTAATCTCCCTGCTGGACATACCATCCAGCGATGTTGGTGCTGTCAGTAGCGATGTATGCATGGCCCGCCATGTCCACCTTGTGCATAGCACTGCCTGCTGCTTTATGCCGTGACAGCTTGCTCCACAGCTGGCCTACATCCAGCGTAGTGATCTTGCTACGAACCTCATCCACAATGGTGGGGTCGTCCACCTGCACACATGTGCTGGTTAGGTCGTGTCCAAGCAGGGGGCGCACCCTAAACAGGTCCTTCTTGCCAACCTACACGCACCTCCACTTTAGCAAACAGCAAGGTCACTTGCTGCCCGCTCAAAGCAGGCTTGGCAACCCCCGCTTGCACCTTGCCCAACGCCACCTCCGCAGTCCGCTTGAGTGTAGGGGCCGTGCCGCACACCACCACCGGAGTGGGCCCTGTGATGTCGTGCAGCCGGACTTGCACAGCTGCCAGGTCGCCCTGCTTAACTGGCACTCGGCCCAGCACCGGTGTGACCATCACCCGTGTTTTAGCAGCATCCAGATTCACCTGCAGCTTCTTCAGCAGCCGGCAGCGCGTTCTCAAGGACTGCACCTCCGCCATGCTGGCCGGCAGTGACGGGTTCGTCTGGTCAGACCACAGGATCCCATCTGGCACCGACACTGCAGAGGCGCACCCCAGCGGCCGCTCCACTTGCACACCGGCAGCCACTTGGGTGTTGGGCCTGCACAGATAAACACAACATTATTTCTCTAGAACGGAACGGGCCATTTACTGCAGCAGCACAATGCGAGCACCCTCCAAACGGACATGCAGTTCCTGACCTGGTCTTTGCTGCACAGCTGCACGAATGTGCTGCTGCAACAACCTTGCACCCCTGCCAATCCAACACCAGCCGCCCTGTGCAAGCTTGGCCGCCTGACGACGGTCCGTCATGACAGTCGCAGACAAACACCAGGGAGCCCCGGGCCGAGGCGGCAGTGGCCCTTAAGTGCGGAAATAAGTCCTGCCGCACTTGGTCGCCTAGCGAGTTGCAGCCTGCGGCAGAACATCCGGCTGGAAGCGGAGCTTCAAATCCCTCATTGGCATCGAACTGAGGCCGCAGCTCTGTCAGTGCCGCGCTCGCCCAACGCCGGGCCATCACCACTTTGGCGCGCTGCTGCGCGACTTCGCCGCTGGCTTCCTGCAAGTATGATGACAGTGAAGAGATGCTGCTGTTTTTGCAAATCCCTGCTAATCTGCCGCCAATGGGCAAAAGCTGGTGTGGTTGACGATGCAAGCTTTTAT
>NW_003307655.1:102560-114281 GCF_000143455.1 Volvox carteri f. nagariensis | reverse complement strand
CGGTCGACTCTGAGGATCCCCGGTGCGTTTTGAGGTTGGGAACTCCGTGCTGCTCAGCACCCGCAACATCCAGTTGAAATCTCCTGGAGCAAAGAAATTATTGCCTAAGTTTATTGGGCCATATAAGGTTGTCGCCCGAGTGGGAGAGAACGCGGTAAAATTGGGATTACCCGCGACTTCCCGACTCCATCCGGTCTTCCACGTATCCTTGCTCAAACCATTCAAGGACGATGGAACACGACAACCGCCGCCCCCGTTCATAATTGACGAAGAGCCATATTACATGGTTGAGGCACTACTTGACCATCGTGATGTGAAAATCCGAGGTGGAACCGACAAAACACGTCGAGAATATCTGGTTAAATGGGAAGGCTATGACTCCAGTCATAACACCTATGAACCGGAAGATTCCCTGCGTCAGTCCGTTCCCTTGGCCGAAGCTATTGATGACTATGAACGACGGTTGGCGGCAAAGTCCGGGCAATCTACACCAAAAAGGAAAGTGGTCCTGACCACCCCTCCTTCGGTAGCACCCCGGAACAGCACCCCAGAACAACCGAAACGGAAAGCACCTGCTCGCAAGAAAAGGTGACGCTCCCGGGACGGTTCGCTTCTGAGGGGGAGGGATGTAGCAAGCTACATTTACCTTAGAATATCTTTAAGCTATTAAAGCTTAATCACAGTAACGGTACGGTCCCGTATTTACGAACCATACTCGTTAACTGTACGAACTCACTTTCTGGTACGCTATCACAACCTAGCGTACGACACCAAGACTCCAGGAATGGAGATGGCGGCAGGTGGGCCGCATTTAAGCCACCCAGGTGAAGTGCTTCGGCCAGACACTTAACGTATCACTATACTAGTGTTCAGGGTTCAAGACCTTGCTGTCACCGTTCTCGACGTATGTCTTCGAATCCCGACTTCCCTTGTCTCTTCTCACGCCTAACGCTGGGTCGCCAATCGTGGACGAGACCCTCTACTTCCGCTAAAACAGCTAAGGTAAGAGACGGCTGTTACACAACGCCAGTCTTCCAATTCAGGGTGCCGAAATGCAGACATGGAGGATTGGACACCTTTTTGATGCGCCGGCTCCCTCACTGCACACCACACACCTGGTCACCCAGCATGCACAGATAAGTTGCACTGCAGCACAAGGCTGCTCGCCCATCACAGTACACGCCAGCATATTCCCACTGCACGCCTTGCTGCCCCGCCCATTACTGAAAATGCCCGACCACTTGCATCACCAAAGGTTGTGATTCTACCGCACCCTCCGTGCATTATTCCCCAGGCCTACTGCATCCTCGACGTAATCTCCCTGCTGGACATACCATCCAGCGATGTTGGTGCTGTCAGTAGCGATGTATGCATGGCCCGCCATGTCCACCTTGTGCATAGCACTGCCTGCTGCTTTATGCCGTGACAGCTTGCTCCACAGCTGGCCTACATCCAGCGTAGTGATCTTGCTACGAACCTCATCCACAATGGTGGGGTCGTCCACCTGCACACATGTGCTGGTTAGGTCGTGTCCAAGCAGGGGGCGCACCCTAAACAGGTCCTTCTTGCCAACCTACACGCACCTCCACTTTAGCAAACAGCAAGGTCACTTGCTGCCCGCTCAAAGCAGGCTTGGCAACCCCCGCTTGCACCTTGCCCAACGCCACCTCCGCAGTCCGCTTGAGTGTAGGGGCCGTGCCGCACACCACCACCGGAGTGGGCCCTGTGATGTCGTGCAGCCGGACTTGCACAGCTGCCAGGTCGCCCTGCTTAACTGGCACTCGGCCCAGCACCGGTGTGACCATCACCCGTGTTTTAGCAGCATCCAGATTCACCTGCAGCTTCTTCAGCAGCCGGCAGCGCGTTCTCAAGGACTGCACCTCCGCCATGCTGGCCGGCAGTGACGGGTTCGTCTGGTCAGACCACAGGATCCCATCTGGCACCGACACTGCAGAGGCGCACCCCAGCGGCCGCTCCACTTGCACACCGGCAGCCACTTGGGTGTTGGGCCTGCACAGATAAACACAACATTATTTCTCTAGAACGGAACGGGCCATTTACTGCAGCAGCACAATGCGAGCACCCTCCAAACGGACATGCAGTTCCTGACCTGGTCTTTGCTGCACAGCTGCACGAATGTGCTGCTGCAACAACCTTGCACCCCTGCCAATCCAACACCAGCCGCCCTGTGCAAGCTTGGCCGCCTGACGACGGTCCGTCATGACAGTCGCAGACAAACACCAGGGAGCCCCGGGCCGAGGCGGCAGTGGCCCTTAAGTGCGGAAATAAGTCCTGCCGCACTTGGTCGCCTAGCGAGTTGCAGCCTGCGGCAGAACATCCGGCTGGAAGCGGAGCTTCAAATCCCTCATTGGCATCGAACTGAGGCCGCAGCTCTGTCAGTGCCGCGCTCGCCCAACGCCGGGCCATCACCACTTTGGCGCGCTGCTGCGCGACTTCGCCGCTGGCTTCCTGCAAGTATGATGACAGTGAAGAGATGCTGCTGTTTTTGCAAATCCCTGCTAATCTGCCGCCAATGGGCAAAAGCTGGTGTGGTTGACGATGCAAGCTTTTATGATCGGCAAACAATCAGTCGTTGCCTTGCACAACACGAACGCTTACAGGTCTGTCAAATGCTTGCAATGCCTTCGCATCATCGTCCCTTTCAATATGACGCGCCCCTATTATGAGCCGTTGCCAGCTACGCCCACAGATCAAATCTTCATGTTTGGCGCCGTACCACGCCGACCAGCGTCCACAAATCACTAACATTACACCAGTTCATGCCATAAAATTTCATCCATTACTTCTTGTTATTCGGTGTTGTGTCAACATCCATGAACCTGCAACTTGCAACAGGCCGGCCGTCGCATCGAGCACGTTGCCGACACGCGACTGCTTCATGCATTGCACGCTCAAACTAGCTCTGGTCTGCTTACGGATTCACCGTGCGCGAGCATCAAACACACATGCAAATGCATGCACAGACCGATGCACGCACAAGACGATGCACCCGCTCAACGTCCGTGCTGGCCACACCAAAACGCTAGTGCCTACTAATTGTCCCTAAACACTAAAATAAGACCTAACTGGCAACTACATGGCACCCGGCTGCCGCGCCGCTAACATATTCCTCAGCGCTCTCCTTCCCCGAACACATCGGCATGTTTCGATTGTCGCCACACACATGCCCAACAACGCATTCCGGCATGGACAGTGCAGCGAAATGACACGTAGTCTCCATCTCATTACCTCCCAGCAACTGTCTGCCGTCCTTCTGTGCTCGGCAAAACTCCCAAAAACCGGCCGGCCTCCATTCATGCTATGCACCTGAACTTCATGTGCGCCCATTTGACATGCGGCAGCTGCATCATCGCTCCCGTCATGGCATGCATTACGTTCATGGCCACGTTGCCACGACGCCATTCCGCATCGGAAGCTGCCTCCCACAGCGACATCAACGGCAGAGCGACCTGAAGCAGGTCCGATGTCGAACACGCCGTGGGACGAACGACCACGACATTGCCACCCATGCTCAAGTCCATTGCCCCAGCATGCTGGTGCTGTAGGTCCTCCTCGGTGTTGTCATAACCCTCGCACAGCCACCCGTGCGTCCAGTACTTCGCAATCCGCGCACTGGTTGTCGCTTGACGATGGCACGGCAGCACCATCTGCACACGCCCACGTGCGCAGCCGTACACAAACCTGCCATTATGAACGGCACATCAGCCACGGTCTCAGCACATGTTCAGGACGTGCCACAGGTGCCTACTCAGCCTACAGCAAACACGTCATTTACCCTTTTCCACACATGCCCCTTGTCTGCCCGGCCAACCATTGCCCCCGCACCGCACTTACCGTGGATGGGCCACGATTGCCCCCGACGGCAGCGCCGCCACTTTGCAAGCGCACAAGTCGAAGCTGTTCAACACGTGGAATGTTGAAAAGTATGGCCGCAGGCACACCTGCACCCGAAGGCCACGTCCCGTGTCAGCGAAACCTGCACATTACAGCATGATGGGTGCAACACATGTCGGTTTTTAAAACACTCTGCAGGTATAACTTCATCCTCACGCTTTGACAGACTCTGTCAGACTAGCACATGACATACAGCGGCTTGACCCCAGGCTTTTGCCAGCCCGGGAGCTGCTTGGGTGTTGCGCAACCACACCTGGTGGTATCATGTACAGCGCGCCGACGGAGCACTCCGTCACCAGCATGCTGCCTTGCACCACTTCCACACGATGCGCCAGGCCCTCCAAAAAGTGTGCGGCCATGCGCGCGCCAGCTGCGGCACTGACAGCACCCACCACGAAGACGTCTGCGTCGGCCTGCACCACCGACAGTCGCTGAGCCGCCGGCTGCAGCGCGTTGTGAACGCAGCCGCCCGCCAGCACCAGCCCATCCCCAGTGGGCGATCCATGCTCTGCCCTTCGAAGCAGTCCCTGCTCCGCAGCCCAGGCACGCGTGCTGGCCAATGCCTGCACCACAACACCCAAAGCGCTACTGCCCATAAAATCCATCGCCGTGACACCGCACGGCACATGCTTCCTGCACCCGTATGACGCCGATGTGCAGTGCATCATTTCATTGGCGCGCGCGCTGGGCAACACCACACAATCCCGGAGCGGAAATGCCAGGGCCCAGCCAGAATGATCATGCCGCCGAATGATGTCAAACATGGCCGCCGCGGCCACGTCCCTCATGGCAGACCTCGCCTGCTGCCCATCCTCGGCATGCACCTCACTAATGAACTCCACGGTCTCTGCCTGTTCTGGGCACGCCGCTGATACTACATGGCTGAACACGGCCAGCGGCATCGTGCAATTGTCGATTACCGACGCCAGCTGCACCAGGCGCTCCAAATCTGCGTTCGCCAACGCCTGCAGCATTTTGAAGGGCTCGCTCACATCTTCCAATGCGAGCGTCTCCAACATTCCAGTTCGCGAACGGTATATTGCACACTGGAAACCGCAAACGTTACTTACTCCCATTCTTTCAAGTGCCGGTATTCGTCCACGCAAGGTTATGAAAGTACCGCTGGCTTTGTTTTTTTTAAGGGACACGTATACTCTTCTGTCATACCGCTCCTCGGGTTTATATACACCCCGCACTACGTCCTGCACTATTTCGGGCCTCGCGTTGCTGTACGAATCCACCGACAGCAACGCCACAGCAACGCGGGCCACTCCGTTTTCGCGACCGCCCTTAAGCCATTTCGCCCGACGTACCATTTGGCCTTCAGGTTACAATGTTCATGAACTCCTGCCCTGCAATTCCCGCATTGCAACTATTCGGCCCTCTGCTCGCTGCGGCCGCGGTTGCTGGCCGGGGCCGACAGTTGCCGGCGGATGCCGCCTCGCTGGCAGAATTTGGAACGGTTCACCTTTGCCAGCCGGCGCACAGCAATATTGCGCTTAGCGTTGTTTCGCATGCACCACACCTATACGCCGGCGCGGCATCGTTCACGTCCGCGTGTGCTTCTATGCGAATAACCAGGTTCTGCGAATATCGCTAACATTGCGCGAAGCGTTCGATTGCCCAGACCGTGCTGGCCAGCCGGGGCTCTTCATTCCGCCGCGAGTAACTCTCGCGCTTCATGAATAGGCCCGTTGCACTACAATTCAACACGTCCTTACAGTGGCACAACACCGACAGCACCATGTCCCCAGTCCATCTGCTCACCACCTCACACACTTTACTTCAGTTCAAGCATTACACACCAATCGCGTCCGAACCTGCGTTCCCAACAAGAAGCAACTGTATTTGCTGTGCTCGGCGCAACGCAACACGCCGCTTTCACATTTAGGCAAGTCCACCTGCCATGCCCATGGCGCTTTATTCAGTTTCGCATACCTCTTTCCCAGCGCTCCAACCGTTTGCCTGTGCCGTTTCGGGCCTCGCATCGCTGGACGAGTGCGCCAACGATGCCTGTGCGGCGACAGCAACGCAGGCTGTTCCGGCTACCGCGATGTCCCTTCCGCCACTTTGCCCGGCGCACCATCTGGCCTTAAGGTTGGAGTATACATCAATTCCTGCACAGTACCTCCCGCATTGCAATTCCTCGGCCCTTCGCTCGCTGTTGCCACAGTTGCTAGCTGAATGCAGGATGCGTGGATGTTGTCTCGCTGGCATAATTTAGAACGGTTCGCGTTTGCCAGCCGGCACACAGCCGGATTGCGCTTTGCTTTCTTTCGCATGCACCGAGCTACATGCCGACGCGACATCGTTCAAGTCCGCGTGTGCTTCTATGCGATTAACCAGGTTCTGCGCTACATCGCTAACATTGCGCGGAGTGTTTGTGTGCCCAGACCGCGCTGGCCAGCCGGGGCTCTTCCTTCGGACGCGAGTAACTCTCGCGCTTCCTAAATAGTCCCGTTGCACAACAATTAAACACGTACTTACATTTGCACAACGCCGTCAGCACCATGTCCACAGTCCGGACGGCTCACCACCTAACGCAATTTTTTTCATTTCATGCATTACATACCAATCCAGTCCGAACTCGCGCTCACAACCATATACACGCCGACGACTTTCACGTCGCTCCTGCCCTGCAACGGTTTTTTGCTCTGCTCGTAGCAGCGCAACGCACCACTTTCACATTTGGGCATGACAACACGCCATGTCCATGGCGCTTCATTCATTTCAGCATACAACTTGTCCCAGCGCCCCACCCGTTGGCGTGACAGCCGTCGCCCATGCTCGCCATGCGAAGACGAACCGACATACCTTCGACACCCTTCAGATTCAGCCCGCCTCTTTGACGCATCCCGTTTGTATGATGCCGCAACAAGTATAAATGCCAGCCTGTGTCGCCTTATTTTTCACACATTCTTGTGCTTCCTTTTTTTGGCTCAAAGACCAAAGTCCATCTTGCGGATGCCAACCAGCCAGCCTGTCACTTCGCGGACACATTTTCTACTGTTGCGAACCCCAACAAGATGGCTCCGAAAATGGCACGCCAGTCACAAGCGTCACCGCAGACCCTTGCGCCCGTCAACTTGGGCGCTTATGGCACGCCTTCAACAAGCCAGCCGTCCACCTCTTCAGCCGGCGCCCAAGCCAAGCCGCCCGTCGACATAGCTGACCTGTGGGCGCAGCTGGCAGCGGCCTCCCCAACCGGCGGAGGCCGCGATCGTTCCTCTCCAGCCGGGGTGCCCAAACGGCCCCTCTCCTTCAAGTAAGCGCCTCATCTTCCGGTACTAGCAGGCGCCTTGCCACGCCGGACCCTACCCAACAGATCGCATGCCGTCCCTGCTGTGCGTGCACGCTACCACTGGCTGTCCCATGCAATTACCATCTTGACACGCCCTGCTGCTGCCCCTCGAACCGTCAGGCAGCAGCTGCTCTTGGGAAGCATGGGATGTCACGACGAAGACGTCCTGCGCGCCCGCCACACCAACACACAGTTCAATGTGCTCCTGGCCGAGGGCCGAAAGTACAAGGACGAGTTCACAGCGCAGCACGGCGGCAAGCCTGCCAGCAGTAAGACGTCCTTCCTTGGTGCCCTTTGCTCGCTTGTGCCAGCTGCCGTCCCTTGTGCCCGCTACACAACTGCCCGGCCACATGGTCCGTTCCTGTAACCCCCGCCCCCGCATGCCTTCACTTCCGCCCGCCATCCCGCCAACTAACCATCCACCGGCCGCCCTCTATGCCCGTGTAGCGTTCTTGTACAATATCACGGCCGAGATTCACGAGGGCGACATGCCCGAAAGAGCGGTGGCCACACACGCGGAGGTCATGCAGCTGTGGATCGCAGCTGCCGGAAGCCTCCGTGCGGACACAGCAATAGAGCTAACATACGATTACAGCATGGACGCCGCCACTGTCCTAAACGCGGACCAAGGCTTTGCGCGCACGGTGCTGGAAGCTGCACAGAAGGCGCGAGCGTCGGGATCACTCCTGGCCACCACCACGCCAGCCAAGCGACCTGCAACCAGCCCAGCCGACCCACATGCCAGTGCCCCCGCCCGTACGTGACTATATACAATCTCGTGCGCACCGACCGGCAGGGTATACGTCGGTCAGTCACGGGACCCTGAACGCCGCTTCCAAGCTCATGCCCGTAACCCACCCAGCCGGATGAAGGACGACGCCCGCCGCTACCAACCCTTCCGAAATCACTTCACCCTCACACGCCTCATGTCCACCGCCAATCCTGCTCTGGCCCACAAGATGGAAGCCTTCTACATCGCGCAGTTCAAGGCCCGGGGGCCGGGAGGCTACAATGTGCTGCACGGGCCGCCTTCCGCCAGCCCGGCCTTCTACGCCATGACCCAACAACGCGCAGGCGGCGCCCACACGCCCACCGCCGTCACAGTCCAGGACGATGACGCCCCTGCCACGCTTGCCTAGCCCACACATCAGCTCAACTCCTAAATATTGACCGATAACGTCGACCATTTCGGCGCTAGGCTTCTGGACATTGAGCGGTAGTGTTGAATTTAGGAAAAGTCGCACTTAGGGTTTCATTCTCGGTGCATACATGTTCAACATTAACTTGTGTGTGAACGGCTTGGGGTGGTCTATTGCGTTAGCGTTGAGACTGAAACAACAGCCCGATGCCTCTTGTCTATGTCCGCTCCTCGCGTGCTCTGAAGCAAGTTGCTCGGGGGCAAGTTGGTAGTGTGGGACAGCACCCATCATGTTGTCTGTTCTGGCTTGGCCATCCACGCGCGATAGGAATATTTAACCTTGGCCTTATTCTTCGTTCCTACATCATAGCAAAGGACCGACGCGACGTGTCCGGTACACACGCTGTTGCTTTGGTGCTCTTCTTGATCTTCTGCTTGCGCTACCTGGTGTTGTTATATACGCGCACGCAATGACATGTCTGCATGAACATTTCGAAGTCCGCTTAACGACTTGTAAACACCTTCCACTAAACTGCTTCGACGCTATTCTCACATTCCAATATACCACTGCACTGCTTTACTATCCAGCCTGGGCAAAATTATTCCGCGCAAACGTACTTGGGCACCTTACAATCAAACACCATACGTGCTTTGGAAACGCGGCCAGCTGCTTCACAAGGACCCCCCTCTTTTCTGTTCTTTTGTCGTACGGCACGGTGCACAGGTTCAGCCGTAGCAGTCGTACAGTACGCCATCGTCGTAGTCCCGACGTTAGACGGACGACGTTTAGTCGTTCCGTCGTCGGGACGGAGACCTTAGGCTGCGGGGGGCGTCCGTCTGTCTGTCGTCGTAGTCCCGACGTTAGACGGACGACGTTTAGTCGTTCCGTCGTCGGGACGGAGACCTTAGGCTGCGGGGGGCGCCGTCTGTCTGTAGTCGTAGTCCCGACGTTAGATGGACGACGTTTAGTCGTTCCGTCGTCGGGACGGAGACCTTACCCCAACTTTACGTCGTCGTAGTCCCGACGTTAGACGGACGACGTTTAGTCGTTCCGTCGTCGGGACGGAGACCTTAGGCTGCGGGGGGCGTCCGCGTGTCTGTTCGGAATTTCTGGAGAGTCGCCCTTTTTCGCCGTGTCGTGCGCGGTTTCGGAGCTGCGCCTTTTAAGCTAGCTCCGTCGCCGCTTGGGAGCCGCGGTCGCCGGTTCGCGCCCCGCCGTCGTCGCTTTTTTTCGTTTTTTCGCACCGCACGGCACCGCGCGGCACCGCAACGCACCGCACCGCACCACACCTGGGCCCGGGGAACACGCTCCGAAGCATGGCCGTGCGCTGCTTCGACGGGCGCGCAAGCTCCGACGCCGAATGGGAGCCGCGGTCGCTGGTTCGATCCCGGCGCCGGCGCTGCTTCACCTCGGCCCGCGCAATGTGCTCCGGAGTATCGCCGCGCACCGGCTCGATCCCGGCGCCTGCACGTTTTTTTTCTTTTTTTCGTTCGGGAGCGTGCACCGCACTGCACCGCACTGCACCTTGGGCCGCATAACATGCTCCCGAGCATCGGCGTGTTTCGCATCGATATGCGTGCTAGGTCCGGCGCCGAGTGGGAGCTGAGGACGCCGGTTCGATCCCGGTGTCCCCGCGTATTTTGTTATGTTCGGGAGTGCTGCACGTTGATGGTCGCACAGCACCGCACCGCACCGCGCCGCGCCGCACTGCAGCACCGCGCCGCGCCGTTCTATTCAACACACAAATCGCCGCGCGATTCAACGCGCACCGAACCGCGCAATTCAATGCGCAATTCAACACACACCGAACCGTGATTCAACGCGCATCAAAGCACGGAATATAACACGCAATTCAACGCGCAATTTAGCACGCACCGAAATGCGCAATTCAACGCGCACCGAAATGCGCAATTCAATGCGCACCGAACCATACAATTGAACGCGCAATTCAACGCGCACCGAACCACACAATTAAATATGCAATTCGACGCAGAGTTCAACGCGCAATTCAGCGATGGATGAGGACCGCACCGAAGTGCGCATCTGCGGTTGTCCAACGTTGTCCGCGTAAACTGTACGGCCTCTTATGAAACTCACTTGTTCACGGCCGTCGGCTTGCTTCAGTAGGATTGCATCGCAGACATACGCTTTTGCTTTATTTCTCTTCATGTACGGTACTACAGCTCAGCACTGAAACACACGAAAGCCGGCGGACGTAAACTAGTCGATGGCACCGCCAACGTAAGCTGCACGGCCTTTCGCGAAGCTGGGCTCTTTACAGGCGTGGGCTCGCTACTGTAGGATTATAGGGCATATATATCATATATATCACACCGGGATTACTTATTTCCACACGTGGTATTACGACTGGAAACGGCTTCCATGAGTTATGGTGGATCGACCAAATGATTCACCCCAGCGGACTGGGACTCGCAGTCGTGAGCGCCTGGGTACACTGGCCGGCGGGTTTCATTTTAGAGGGACAAGTGCGTCGAACACGCACCTCAGTGCAGATGCAGCACGGATGCGGAGTGCTCGTCTGGATCCGGGGCGCAGGGCTGCTGAACAACAACGGGACACCGCTGCACGAGCTGTTGCCCGTCAAGACCCGGACTACAGGGCTGCAGAGCAACTGCGCCGCCAAAATCCGGAGCGCAGGGCTGCGGAGCAACTGCGCCGCCAAAATCCGGAGCGCAGGGCTGCAGAACAGCAGCGTAACACCGCTGCACACGCACAGGCCCGTGATCAGGTGCATGCAATGCAGCTTCCGCAGGCCAGCTTGCTTGAGCGTTTGCGGGACCTCATGCGGTTTCCCTGCTTGCACGAGGGCCACCACCCTGCACTGCCTGATTTCCTGAAGGCGATTCCAGAAGGGCGCGTGCAGGATTTGTCCGGTGGTCAACTTCCGGTGGAGCGACAGGTACCATACGAAACACACCTGCAGCTTGCTAGCAGCATGGCCGCTGCACTGCGTCGGCGCATGCCTTCACGGGTGTGTGCCGTCTGCTCGGAGCAGTGTTCTGAAGACCAGTCGGCGCTTCATGCTTGGGTGGACATCCCCAACGTTGATATCCTACGTGCTGACATCATGTGCACTGCTGCCGTACCGCGTCATGCGCGTACCCTGGCTTGGCGGCGCATGCCCTGCACCGCCCAAGGTGCTGCACCACCACCGCCGGATCCGGTTTTACCAGCACGGTATCGTATCAGCAGATCCGAGCGTGGCAGTAGTGCTGACGCCGGCGCTGACGCCGATCCAGCGGCATTCGTGGATGAAGATGCGTTGGCGGTTGACAGTGATGGTGCAGGTCATGGGGCTAATGAGCCGGATTCACCGGCAGGTACTGCAGAGGACACAGCCCCGGG
>NW_003307655.1:97635-100150 GCF_000143455.1 Volvox carteri f. nagariensis | reverse complement strand
CCGCGTCAAAGAAGACCCGCACAGCTGCGCGGCACTGCTCATCGCCACAAAAGAGGTGTTGGTGGAGCAGTTGTTTGGCTTTGCACCTGGAGCAATGCGGCAGACTGACCCTAACTGCTTCTGTGGGGTCGTATTCGAGGTAGTCGTCAAGGTTGAACAGAGCGGGCGATTGGCGCTACACTTGCATGGAGTCGCACACCTCGAGTGCTTCGCACTGGACAACCTTCAGGCGTTATTCTGTGGACCCAACTGCCGAGCTCTGGCGCTTGCATACGCGCTGTGCGAAATGTGGTACCCCTCCCCATACTATGCTCCGACACCGGACAGCGGGACACAGCCTCTGGTCATGGGTATGTCTGATGCGGAAGCGCAGCAGCACGGTCTACCCGTGCCAGCAGTGCAGGCGGACTGCCCACCTGCAGCATACAACTTCGAACGACTGGCGGGGTGTGCAAACGGCGGACTGCCACCTCCATCGCGACATACCGCCTGCCGTGCCCATCACGCTGCCGTCATACGCAGTACCCTCACCCACAGCCACAGTTCGACGTGCAAGCGGCATGGCTGCCGCGGTACCGATGACAGCTGCGGCATGGCCTTTCCCCGACTCATCCGCACAGCCTTTCAATGGATCGGTACCACCGGCCTATTCTTGCTGCCCCGCCTGGCACCCAACCTCGTGCCACACATGCCTGCCATTGCCCTCGCCTTCGGCTGCAATCATTTGATGTCCCTGGCCTGCGAAGTCGACCGGGAGTACACAGCTGACATCGCTGCCCAACTAGCGCGTCCTCCCAACGAACACGATGACTGCTCCCTCCTACAGCCCGCCATCGACCGCGCCCGTGACGCCGCGTACTACAGCTCTAAGTACACTGCAAAGACGATTGAACGCAGCCAGGTGCACCTCACATGTGCCGCCGTGGGCCGTGTACAGGACTTCATGATGGCAGGTCACCGACCCAGCGCCACCGGTGATGGACCCAGCACGTTCGGCAACCTGTGTACCGTGGTGCACCGCATGACGGCCACTATCACGGCTGGCATGGCACTGGTCGCCTTCAAACTGTCAGGCCACGATACGTTCCAAGCAACCTACAAACGCAACTACCTACCGATAGGTGCCTTCACTGCACTGGCGTCCGAATCCGCCGTAGAACCAGAAGACGCGGAAACTGGTGTGGAGCTTGTAGAGGCGGACGAGCATGGCGACTACACCCTCACCAGCGTCGTACAGAACTACACGCAGCGTGGAGTGGAGCTGAGCGGCTTGGACTGCAGCGCCTACAGCATCGCATCCAACTTCGAGGTGAAACGTATAACGCCCGCGCAGCACCCCCATGCTGCCATCCTCAGTGCCCAAGTCCTCCCTGTACCTGGCCGCCGCAAGCGCAAAGCCCCTGGCGCCGCTATGACCCCTACTACTGACGCACCTCCCACCCCATCTGGCACCCAGCCCACCGCCGCTATGGCGTCCCCTGCGCCAGCTGGCCCATCTGCAGAACAGCTGCCCACGAGCCCGATGTCGACCATACCTCCCAAGAATGTGGCCTTCCAACCAACGCACCCGCTGTATCTGACACACGTTCTTCATCGCCTGGCGCAGCCGAGGTACGTTCTGCTGGGCGGTGCGCTGCCCCGCCGCCCGCAAGAAGGCAGCACCACCGCAGCCGCCGTCGCCTACTACGCATTTGTCTTAGGCATCTTCAAGGCTCACCGCGGCCAACCGGTGGCTGCCGATCAGACGGTGAAAGAGGCGTACGATGCATGGTGGATGGACCTGGGATCCACCGAGGCAGGCCGATCGTACAGAGCCTGTGTAAGTGTCCTGCTAGACAACATCGAAGCAGAGCACCTCGCCAGCGCCCGGCGCCAGGCCGACTACAACTTGCGACGCCGCCAGCGCCGCGCCACTGCTGCAACTGCCGGTCTGGCCCCGGACAACAGTTCCAGCGACCCGGATGATGACGACCCGGAAGCTGCACGAGGCCGCCTCGAACCCGACCCCGCCACACAGCCGCCGCAAGATGATCAGGTCGAACGGTACGACTTTGTACCAGGCCAAGGCGACCCGACGCTAGGAATCAACCTGTCCGATGTCGCCCTGACGGACCTGTATGACCGCACCACAGTGGAGGGCCTGTACACATACGGTGCAGCTCGGCGTTGCCGTGTACTTCCTCTTCCCAATGCCCTCGGTGCCAACACCAACCCCTTCATCCGCCGTGTACGCACCACTGACATCCCGCTGCTGAGCGAGGCTTCCAAGCGCCTGAAGCGCTACCTAGTCATCTCCGAAGGCACCGCCACCATGCCGACCACGACGGACCACACCCCCCATCTTCGTTTGGATCGCCACCCCGGCTACCCCCTCGTAGCGGTCATCGTGACCGACACCCAGCAAACCAACCATATCACAGCGGGAATGCCAACTTACCTACGTCTACCACAGCCACCGAGCATCGACGACACCATCGAGCTCTTTACCCTGGCGCCGGATCAGGCCGTACCATTC
>NW_003307655.1:89319-93501 GCF_000143455.1 Volvox carteri f. nagariensis | reverse complement strand
CACATTTCCTGCAAGGTCTCCATAGTCATGCACGGTAAGTGTTCACCGCTTTTTTGGCCTTCCTTCCTTCGGTGCACCACACTGCACCGCATGGATTGCACCGTGTCTTTATGTGTCAGCGCATTACTCAAACATACTAAGCCACACTACGTCGGACTCGTGCCGTCCAGCCGGGGGACTACGGCCCCCTCGCGGGCGAAGCAGCCCGCGTCTAGTCTGTCCGTCCGTCCGTCCGGGTGGCCGCTTGCTGTTTTCGCGTTTTTTGGGGTGTCGTCCGCGGTTTCGGAGCCGCGCCTTTTAGGCTAGCTCCGTCGCCGCGTGGGAGCCGCGGTCGCCGGTTCGCGCCCCGCCGTCGCCGCTTTTTTCGTCTTCTTCCTTCGTTCGGTTCGGCGCCCCGCACCGCACCGCACCACACCTGGGCCCGCGGAAGGCCGGGTCATGGCCGTGTGCCGCTTCGTCGGGCCCGCTAGCTCCGATGTCTTGTGGGAGCCGCGGTCGCCGGTTCGACCCCGGCGCCGGCGCGTCGATGTGTCCTTTTTTTTACGTTTACGTTGCGGCTCGCTGGCTTCCTCGCCCGGCGCCCGCACGTTTTTTTCTTCTATTTTTCGTTCGGGACCGCTCCGCACCGTCTAGTCTGCACCGCGCCGCACCGCGCCCACACCGCACACACACCGCACCGCACCGCACCCGTTACATATTCGCTGCGGCGACCTCGTGCGTATACATCCTTTTATTACCGCGAAATCTCAGCTATCCGCGTCTTTACCGGCTTCCGTTTCTGCTTCGGTTTCACTGGACCCGGCCGCAATCACGCGAATTGGCAGCAATCCGCATCATCACCTAAGCACGTCTGTCTTTGCTGTATAACTCTACTCCTGTTTCGGAGTCGTTAAAGGTCACCGCAATCGCGCGAGTTGGCGACGTTCTGCGTCCGACGTTGAGCTTCGGTTTCGCTAGACGCGGCCACAATCACGCGAATTGGCACCAATCCGCATTATCGCCTGACCACGCCTGTCTTCGCTGTATAACTCTACTCCTGTTTCGGAGTCGTTCAAGGCCACCGCAATCACGCGACCTGGCAGCTGGACCAGGCTCGCAGCCGCGGCGCGTGCGCGTCCAATGTCCGCGTCTGCCGATCCTCGGACATCTGTCATCTATACGACACGCTGCCGCGGATGTATAATTGTTAGCGCGCCGATTCCTCCCCACTTATCCTGCACTTACCTCTTTGCAAGCCTGCTTACTCCAAGTGCCTCCACCGTTTTCAGACATACCTGTTTTCAGACATACGCTCGCAGCCGGATGGATTCGCCGGACCCCAAGCGACAACGCCTAGAGCCTACATCGTCCTACAATCTCGCAATGTCGCACCCTGGTGACCAGCAGGTCGGTTTGCGTTGCTCTAGTGCGTAAATACGCTGTTCGCATCCTTTGCGTTGCTGCGTCCCATGTTTTGCGTTATGCGTTATGCGTTATGCGAACATATGCGACACCTTGTTATGCGTTATGCGAACCTTATCCGATCCCATCTCCTGACTTTCTACACCTTCGACCAACTCCCGCAGTAGTATCGACCCACCGGACGCCAAGCGTCAGAGGCTGGACACGGCTGCGTCCCAGAGCAGCACGTCGACGGTCGGCCCTCCCGCCGTCGCCACGTAAGCGAGCTGCTACATGCAAAGAGCGTGTTCACACCAGTAAGGTACTTACGCTCCGCCTCTCACCGTGCGAAATAGACGCATCTATCAGCTCCGGCGCGCATATTTGGCCGCTGCCTGTTAAGCACAGATGTCTTCCGTCACGTTCATCGCCGCTCGCGTGCACCTTGAATATCGTGTAACGCTCCACATTTGACGCCCCTTTGCAACACGTAGGGATTCAAGGAGCGTCACGTTTCATGTGACGTTTACGGCCGGCCCCACAGAAACGAATGAGGACCGCCTCTTTGCCGGCGCCCAGAGCCGCTACGGCAGCTTCATCGCTGGCGTGAATACCGCCGGCCAGGGGATAGTAATTATGCAGATTGACGATGTCATCCTCGGCAGGCTGGAGAGCAGCCACGCGTTCGGCCACCGCGTGACGTTCGCCAACGTGGATGCAGCTTCCCTGCCGCCTTTCATAACTTCTCGTTTCGCTGGGGTGACGGTGGGGCAGTTTAAAGTCTCCTCAGCGACGCGGATTTCCGTGGAGCCCTCCTCCGCTGTCCCAATGCTCTACAGCGCCAGGCTTCGGTTCCCCGTTTACGATGTCGGCAGCGACAGGGCCCGCCCCGAAGACAAGCACGCGTCGGATGGCAGCGCCCTCCTGCTCATCCCACACGGCGGGATGTTCCGGGGCGGGCCGTTCCGCAAGTTTAAGGCGTGGGTCGCGTGCGGCAACGGTGACAGTCCCGACGCCGGACGCGTGGAGCTCGCCATCAGGGAATCCGCTCCCGACGACTTCGTCGCTCAGCTACAAGCAGCGGCCGATAGCAGCAACTCCCCTTTACGTGTATGGTGCCAAGATCAGCCCCTCCAATAGCAAAGCTTATATGAATAGCGTCTTCCTCAGCGGCTCGCTTGTAGCAGCAGCGAGTGCCCCCGGCAAACGCCCTCCCAAACGAGTGCACACCTTCCAGGCGGCTGTTCAGCGGACTACCGCGGCCACCGTGCCCACCGACACGACTGATATGGTATTGGCTTGGGAGCAGCGTAGCCGCAGTGCCCTTGTTTTACCGTCGGATGGTCCACACGCCTCGGCCACCCTGTCACCCAACCCCACTTCTGTCACTGTAGTCGGCTCACTACCGGTCCTCCCGCTCGTCCTCACAATCGGCAGCCGCAGTTATCCGGTGTGCACCGACAGCATCGCCGTCATGCAACAGTTGCCGAACTACGACGAGTTCTTCGGCAGCGCCAGCTTCGCAGACGATAATGATCGTATGGCGTACACTGCTTACGACTCGTTCACCGTCACCGGTACCATCACCACCAAGACAGAAGGTCGAACAACGTTCATCACGGCTCTGCAGGAATGACTCGTTCTTGCGTGTTCATCCACTTGCGCTGCCGTCCGCTGCACGTCGTCCAACTTCGCTATGGCTTGCACCTGTCCCCTCCCTTCACTTCCATCTAGCCGCCCCTGGATGGCGTTAAATGCCAGCGTTGAGCGGCTGTCTAGCCGCGCAACGACACGCTTGCAGGGCTGGGTGCATTCCGTGCACTTGTGGGTTCGACTCCCACACAAGTTGGCGGCGTCCCTCGCATCTACACTGGTGAGTGTATGAACGGTATGACCGGTTTCGCTGGTATAAGTTAGGGTGTTGACGCACGAATGCTGTACCGGTTTGACATTCGTGCGTGTCTCATTCGTATCCACCTCTTGCCGCTTCCCCGCTCTCCCTGAAGCATGCTCTGTTGTGCGTGTCCCACTCGCGTATATGATGGTTGGACATAACGAATTGCCCCGATTACCGGGCTTGTCTTCACCCGACCTTTGCGCTGTCGTGCAGGTTTGCATGTGTTGAAGCTGCTGCTCCGGCAAGCCTTCGTGCTGTTCTCTTCGCTGTCCTCCGTTAGGCGCGGTAAGTGTGCATTATGACGCAATGCACATATGTGCGTGTCGGCACGTTAGTGCTTGTCCGTCGCACGAGAACGTGCCAGCAAGTGTACGACATACGTTGTTTTGCATGACCTCGTTTTGTGTCGGTTTTCGTTTTTATTTACGTACATCCTTTACTACGACATAGCGACTCGCCGTTGTGACGGTGTCCACGCATACGTGTGCACGATGTCCGCGGAATCACGTCATGTTAATATGTGTACGACAACTTTGGTGTCGTTTCTTTTTATGCACGCGCAAACTATTTTATGTCAGTTCTCCTTGTACATGTTTTGTGTAGAACTGTTTATTTTAGATGTATGTATATTGCGTGTCAAAGCAAGTGCTTAACGGCCGCGATAATTAGTCTGTATTACCGGTGTTCATCTTGCTGCTTATTATTTCTCTTGCTTTTTCGACATAGCGAGTTTTCGCGATATCCGGCCCTGCTTCTGCACAACCGTCACGCATCGTCGCTGCAATGCGTTGCATATTTGCGTGTATCGTGGTTCCTGGTGCCGAGCATTTCCATGCCGCGCTTTTCCTGCGAGGTCTCCATCGCGCGCGCTAAGTGTGCGATGAGTTGGCGTCCGTATGTGTCGG
>NW_003307655.1:87849-88750 GCF_000143455.1 Volvox carteri f. nagariensis | reverse complement strand
TCGTGTATCCGGTGTTGGCAGTTGTGATGCTCCACGTACGCTGCTATGGTGCCATGTATACCTATTCCCGTACCGCTGCCTTTGCCGTCTCCGGCCGTTTATGTGTTGCATATATCCCGTTCCTTTCGAACATGTTGTCGCCGCTGTCCACCCATCGCAGGTCCTGCGATGTATACTCTGCTTGGTCGACAACGAGGACCCTAATAACACACGGACCCGACGTACGAGCGCCACTGGATCCACATTTCGGCCGCCACGGCTACGCGTCACCACAACGGATGTCGTGCCAGTACACCGTCCTGCCGCCTATACGGCGGTGCTGGCTGCTGCCGATCGCACGACCATGCAGGCACCGTGGCTTCTGCCATTCGCCGTGCACTCGACAGGTATGCTCCCGGCCCGACTTCCGCCCCCTTTCGGTCCTCGTCGTGACCGTACTAGTATCCGCCCCCATGTCACTCCGTGTTATATGATTGCACCTGCGCTATTCCGTCTGACCGTCTGACTGTCTGTCATCCCTTCCGGATTGCCGCTGCCGTGTGTCTGCACACACGTTTGCAGCCGTTCATATATTGTATATATCCCGTTCCTTTCTACCATGCTCTCACCGCTGTCCACCCATGGCAGGTCATGCGGTATGGGCTCTGCTTGGTCGGCAACGAGGGCCCTATTAACACACCGACGCGACGTACGAGCACCGCAGCAACACGTCGCCACGACGGATATCGTGCCAGTACACCGTCCTGTCGCCTACGCGGCGGTGCTGGCTGCTGCCGACCGAGCGACCGTGCAGGCACCACGGCTTCTGCCATTCACCATGCACTCGACAGGTATGTTCCCGGTTCCAACCTCCGCCCCGTCTCGGTCCTCCTTCGCCCACGTTATCGTGACCGTACTAGTA
>NW_003307655.1:81207-86469 GCF_000143455.1 Volvox carteri f. nagariensis | reverse complement strand
TACACAGCACCTATTGCTGCCACGTTGGTTGGCCGTGTTGGTGTTCGGCGTGTTGGTCGTCAGCATCGTTGCCAACGTCATGGTGGCGGTGGCGGCTGGGCAAGATTGTCCGCTGTAGCACTTCGCCTCCACGGCTCGCCTTCAGCTTGATATCTTCATATGCCATGAAGGCCGAAATATTACTGGCGTACGAAAATATCACATCGGTGTGATATCTTCGTATGTCATGCATTCCTCGGCATTCCTGGCCTACGAAGATATCCAACCAAAAGCAAGCCATGCGCCTAAACTGCTGCAGCGGACGATCCTGCCCAACCCCCACCGCCGCCATGACGTTGGCAGCTATGACCAACGCACCGAACACCAACACGGCCACACAACGTGGCAGCGATATCTCCCGCACGCCTCTGCACGTATTGTACGGCATACCTGCGCTATCCTGCGTACTTGTGCGGCGAACGTCAACGTCCAAGCAGTCGTATGCAGCGTACACCACATGGTCACTATCGTCTGCGAAGTACTCGTCATAGTTCGGTAACTGCTGCATGACAGCGACGACTTCTTCGGCACCGCCAGCTTCTCACACAATACTCATCGTGTGGTGTACACTGCTTACAAGATTGCCGCACTCAACACCATCCACTGCCTGGTGTACTCACGCGTCATGACGACAACGATGCTCCCCTTCGTGCATCCCTTGCACTTGTGAGTTCGACTCCCACACGGGTGTAGTACACGCACGGACCGTCGTACTCCTGCCGCCCAGCCGGGGGACTACGGCCCCCTCGCGGGCGACGCAGCCCGCGTCTAGTCCGTCCGTCCGTCCGGGTGGCCGCTTGCTGTTTTCGCGTTTTTCGGGGTGTCGTCCGCGGTTTCGGAGCCGCGCCTTTTAGGCTAGCTCCGTCGCCGCGTGGGAGCCGCGGTCGCCGGTTCGCGCCCCGCCGTCGCCGCTTTTTTCGTCTTCCTGCGTTCGGCGCACCGCGCCGCACCGGACTATGGATGGCACCGCACCGCACCACACTTGGGCCTGCGCAAGGCGCCCCGGAGCATGGCCGTGCGCCGTTTCGTTGGGCGCGCTAGCTCCGACGTCGAGTGTGAGCCGCGGTCGCTGGTTCGATCCCGGCGCCGGCGTGTCGTTTTGTCCTTTTTTACGTTGCGGCTCGCTGGCTTCAGTACGCCCGCTTTCTTCTATTTTTCGTTCGGGAGCGCTGCCTTCGTCGTCGCGTGGTTCGTTTTTCGTGTCGTTGTCGTTTATTGTTCTTTTCTTTTTGTCTGGACTGTGCACCGCACACCGCATCGTCCCGGTCCGGTTTTCGGCCATGAACTTCATGCATTGCAAGGTCCGCAACCGCCTGGACGAGCACCTGGCACTCTGCGTCAGGATGTTCACGCAGGAGCTGTACAACCTGCACACGTTCCCCTTCGATGTGGCGGTGAAGAAGTGGCGTGAGGCCGTGGTCAAGGGGCGGTACCGCATGAACGACTAGCTTCTGATGTGGTGCAGAGGCCTAGCCAGCAACTGGTCGGCGGCTGGTGCAATGCAGTGGTGTTGATGGTGCTGACAGTGTACATATATATAACTTTGCCTTCGCGTGCTCACAACGTTTATGGACAGTCAAAGTGGCTCCGCGCCCTGCCCACAGAGACATTGGCGCAAATGGTGGTATGGCATGTGTGTTTCCAGACGTCAGGTGTTGTGTACAGCACACCGTACAGCCTTTGAGGGGGGGGTCTGTGGGGGCGCAGCCCCCCCCAGCGACTATACAAAAAGGAATTGTAACCGCAAGAAACACCCAGTTTATTACTGTAGGGTATTAGGCCCCAAACGAAAAAAAAACACTGGTCCCGGACTGCACCGCTCCACACCTGGGCCCGCGCAATGCGCCCCCGAGCATCGCCGTGCACTGCTTCGGTGTCCGCACCGCACCGCACTGAACCGTGTTGCACCGCACCGCGCCACACTGTGTGTGGCAGTGCATCGCACCGCACCACACCTGGACCCGCGGAATGCGCCCCGGAGCATCGGCGCTCACCGCTTGTGGTGTGCGCTAGCTCCGACACCGAATGGGAACCATGGTCGCAGGCTCGATCCCGGCGCATGCTTTTTTTGTTTATTCGTTCGGGACCGCGCACCGCACCGCACCGCACCGCACTGCACCGCTCCGCACCGCACCGCGATTTAATGGGCAAATCGCAAAACATTTTCTGCACCGCACTGCGCAATTTGACATGCGCCGACTCGCGCATTTTGATGCGCAACCCACCACACAACTCGACATGCAATTAAACATGCAATTCAACGCGCAATTTAACGTACACCGAACCACGCAATTTGACGCGCATTGAAGTGTGCAGTGCTTGTCCAACGTTGTCCGTGTAGGCTGTACGGCATTTTGTGAAGCTGTTTTGTTCACGGATGTTGGCTCGCTACAATATAATTGCACTGCATATATACGCATCCGGTTTACTTATTTTCATATACGGTACCGCGGCTGAGCGGTTGCTTTAAAGCTGGCGGTTGTAAACTAGTCGCGCCGCCAACATAAGCTGCGCGGTATTTCGCGAAGCTGGCCTCTTTACGTGCATCGGCTCGCTAACCGATTTTCGCCAGACGACAACATCTCGGTACATCAACGGTTGTTCATCGCCATCGATGGCTATTCATCCCCATCGATGGCTATTCATCGCCATCCTCGTCTGCACATCCTACACGATACAAGGTCAGCCCATGTTGCAAAGCAGTAGCAACGAATAGAAATGACGAATAGCAATGAGTAGAAACGATAGCAAGAATTGCAATGAATAGAAACACAACCCGCACCGAAGTGTGATGCGCAACACAACCTGACCCGCGGGACGGTTTGCACGGTCGGTCGCGTTCGCTGGGTCGTATACCGCGTTTTTTTTATATTTTGATTGGGGGCGCGCATTGCACCACGCGCGCCATGTCTCGGCTCGTCGTGCTTCGTCGTGTTATGTCATCGTGCTAGTTCCGTCACCGTGTGGGAGCCACAGTCGCCGGCTCGATCCCGGCGCCCTCGCGTATTTTCTTTTTTTTTTCGTTCGAGAGCACGCACCGCACTGTACCGCACCGCACCGCAGCTGGGGTCGTGCAACGCGCCTTGGAGCATCGGCGCGGACCGCTTCGTTGCGCGCGCTAGCTCCATCACCGTGTGGGAGCCGCGGTTGCCGGCTCTATCCGGGCGCCTGCACGTTTTTTCCTATTTTTTCGTTCGGGAGCGTGCACCCCACCGTACCGCACCGCACCGCAGCTGGGATCGCGCAACACACTCCGATGCATCGGCGCGCACTGCTTCATTGTGCACGCTAGCTCCAACACCAAGTGGGAGTCGCAGTCCCCGGCTCGATCCCGGCGCCTGCATGGTTTTTTTCGTTCGGGACCACGCACTGCACCGTGCCGCACTGCACCGCACCGTAGTGTACGGCACCGTATTGCACCGCACCGCACCGCACCGCAGCACCATGGTGCTGGCGAGTTGCACTGCACCCTGCCAGCACCGAAGCATCGACATGCAGCATGCACCGCAGCGTGTTAGTAGAAGCGCATAGTAGAAGCGCATAGGGGCGGGAGCGCTGCACATTGATGCCCATTGATGCCCGCACAGCGCTGTGCGGTTTCTATTCGATGCAACACACTGTGCAAAGCTTTCGTTTGGTTTGGGCGCGTCGGGGCGGGAGCACTCGGGCTACATTGTGGGGTCGTGCAACGCACCCCGGAACATCAGCGTGCACTGCCTAATCGTGCGCATTATATTCGTCCGCTGAGTAGAAGCTGAGGTCGCCGGTACTATCCCACACAGGTCAACGGTGCCCCTTGCACCTATCCCAATGGCATACTCCAGGCCGGTTCCGGCCCGGTTCCGACCTAACGGGTCCAGTTAACGAGATGGGTAACCGGTTGGTAGGATTACCGAGCGAACCGTTATCCGTTAACCGTCCCCAGTAATCGGTAACCGATGTCGGTAACCTGGCATGAGGAAAAATGCATTTCTGATTGCAACCAGTTTCTTTGTGACAATGCCCATTGTCACAAGGTTCATGCCCACGTGTCACACCCCGACAAGCTTAGGAGGTTAAGGCAATGTGAATGCCGGGTGACAGGGGTGACAGTCTTGTGCAGGCACATTTGGAGACTAGTTTACACTGAGATTGGGGTGATGTTGGATTAGAATACTTGCAGTTCATGAAATTGAGGAAATGTGTTGCATAGGCATATCCAAACGTTTCAGAGGGACGTTGTTTCGCCCGTAACAAACTTGTTACGGGCGAAACAAACTGGATTTCCACAGTCCCACCACTCAAAGAGCTCCCCACACCATCGCAAAGTCCCTTTTTTATTACAGACACATGTAACGAGTTGTCATAGCTTGAGATTGTCGATATATGACTGCTGGATTGTGACCAGGCCATCTCCTTACATGTCTTGCTGCACCAGCATGAGCAGTGATCCCTTCTGTTCAAAATTTTCAGGCAACATCGCAATGAGGCAAAACATTGTGCCGAATCTGCCGTACAAAGAGTGTTCAAAGCTTCACGCTACTAACGGACGAATACATAAGCATTCATTTACCTTGAAAGAATAAAGGAATTCTATAGCTTCATACAAATTCGCCTATCAGCAACTCTCCCTGGTCGTTCAAAAGTTGCTTGACGATTCTACCATCTCCATACTATGAAGGAGCGCTTCTTCATTTCTTCATTTTATCGGAACCTTAACGTATCCTTCCAACACAATGTCCATGGACAACGGTAATGAGGTCGGCGCCTACGAGTTTGACCGGAATGCCCTGGACAACATCGCCCGTCGGCGACAAGATCGCCCACGCAAGAAATACAGCCAGCATCGTCCAGTGGATGAGTTTGGAGTACATAAGTTTGCCAGGGCAAACAATCTAAGTCAATTTACCGCGTGCCAATTGGAGGATGCCTTGTCCAAGGAAAGGTGCCATATGGACGACCTTGTGTTAGTTTAGTTGTTGCATGTAAGCTTGTGAGTTGGTGGCCTGGTTCATGCTTATGGGCGACAATTGAAATGCCGGGACAATGACTTATTAGGGACATTGACATGGCATTTCACGCCCTCAAAGCGGGAACAAACGCTAAAACTAAATACATACATAGTTCTAAATCTTCTACTAAAATTTTCCTGCAGCATTAGAGGCCTTTAAATAATATTGGCGAACGCTGCTTCCCGCGCTACCGGGATACTCCCTATGGCATAAACATGCCGGTTACCGACCG
>NW_003307655.1:75968-81157 GCF_000143455.1 Volvox carteri f. nagariensis | reverse complement strand
TATGGGCCCAAACGGTCGGTAACCGGCATGTTTATGCCATAGGGTATGCTGGTGAGTGTATGAATGGTATAACAGAGCCTCCTGTAGCATGATTTCATCCGATTCTGCCTAATTAATGTCCGCCTCTCACCACTCGCTGCTCTCACTGCAGCATGCCTGGAGCGGCTTTGCTAGCTTGTTGTCGTTGGAACCGATCCCTTTCACCGCTCTCGCCGCAGCATGCCTGGAGCGGCTCTGGTATATGTGCCAGAAATGTATGTGATGGTTTTGCTACGATCTACCTGACATAGCGAAGTGCCACATCCGGGATCGTTTCCACACAATGGTAATGCATCGTTATTGTGTTGTACTGCAGGTTTGCATGTGTTGTGGCTGCTGCTCCACACCTCTCTACATAGTCGCTGCCCTCCTCTTCCTCCCAGACCTCCGGCCCTGGTGCCGATGCCGGTATCGGAACTTCTGCTACTGAGTGTGCATTCCACAGGTATGTTCTCGATAGAACTTCCACACCCTCTCAGCGAGTCATCGCCACCATACTCGTCTCCGTAGTAGTACACGACATGATGTCACTCCATGTTGCCCGTACCATTTCCGCCCATTTTATTGGTGAGTGTATAAACGATATAACCGATGTCACTGTTGACATGTTGCCTTTTGAGCTTGTCTGACCAATTTTCCGCCTCTCATCGCTCCTGTTGCAGCACACCGAGTGCCTAAAGCGGCTGTGGTATATATGCCAGGTACGTATCTAATGTACGTTTAGCTCTTTGTCGGGAAAATCGCCATCTTCGATTTGATTTGAAGCACACAATCCAACACGCACCGAAATGTGCAACCAAACGTGCACCGGTGCACGCAATTTAACACACCATGCAATGCGCAATTCAAGGAAAGCCTACACGCAATCCAAACATGCACCGGTGCACGCAATTTAACGCACCGTGCAATTTAACGCACCATGCGATGCGCAATTCAAGGAAAGCCGTACACGCAATCCAACACACAGTACAACGCACAGTTACATGTCTTAAGCGTGTACGGCATTCCTTCCGTGGTTGAAGGTCGTTGTGTCAGGTGGTGGTGCTGGTGCCGTGCACCAGCTTTCAACGGTAACGGTACCACCTTACCTTACCGATGTCCGGCTTTCACTGCTCCCATTGCAGCATACCGGCTACCTAAACCAGTTCCAACTATTAGGGCTTGTGTGTTACAGCCCTATCATCAGGATATGGTGGCTATGACTCCACGTCTTCGTACACGGTTCCATAGCGTTCACGTGGTGGATCAGGAGGCGCACTTTGCCTTTCCAGCTTGTCTGACCGATTTCCGCCTCTAATCACTCCCGTTGCAGCACGCCGAGTGCCTAAAGCGGCTGTGGTATATATGCAAGGTACGTAGCTAATGTATGTTTAGCTCTTCGTCGGGAAAATCGCCGTCTTCGATTTGATTTGAAGCACGCAATCCAACACGCACCGAAACACACAACCAACCGTGCACCGGTGCACGCAATTTAACGCACCGTGCAATGCGCAATTCAAGGAAAGCCGTACACGCAATCCAACACGCAGTACAATTACATGTCTTAAGCGTGTACGGCATTCCTTCCATGGTCGAAGGTCGTTGTGTCAGGTGGTGCTGCTGGTGCCATTAAAACTTACAACATGACCGTGTGTAGCATGACCGCGCCGTACGCGCCGTACGCGCTATGCCGTACACGCTATGCCGTACGTGATACGCTACACCGTACGAACTTTGCTATGCTGTGCTATGCCGTACTATTACTATGCCGTACGTGCTGTGCTATGCCGTACGAACTATGCTATGCTGTGCTATGCCGTACGCGCTATGCTATGCTATGCTGTACGCGCTTACGACAGCACCATGCAATGCGGAATTCACCGGGGGACTACGGCCCCCTCGCGGGCGACACAGCCCGCGTCTAGTCTGTCTGTCTGTCCGGGTGGCCGCTTGGTAAGTTGCCCTTTTTCGCCGTGTCGTTCGCAGTTTCGGAGCTGCGTCTTTTAAGCTAGCTCCGTCGCCGCGTGGGAGCCGCGGTCGCCGGTTCGCTTCCCGTCGTCGTCGCTTTTTTTCGTTTTTTCGCACCGCACCGCACCGCGCCGCACCGCACCGCAACGCAACGCATCGCACTGCAGCACACCTCTGCCCCCGCAATATGCCCCTGAGCATCGACGTGCGCCGCTTCGTCGTGCGTGCTAGCTCCGACGTCGAGTTGGGGCCGCGGTCGCAGGCTCGATCCCGGCGCTGCTCGGTTGTTTTATTTTTTTCGTTCGGGACCGCGCACCGCACCGCATTGCACTGCACCGCACCGCACCGTGATTGAACGTGTAAATTGCAAAACATTGGCCGCACCGCACTCCGCAATTTGACATACGCCGACTCGCATTTTAACGCGTAACCCACCACACAACTCGATGTGCAATTAAACGATGCGCAATTTAACGTGTCCCGAACCACACAATTCGACGCACACTGAAGTGTGCAATTTGACGCGCACCGATCCATGGAATCCAACGCACAGCTCAACCCGCGATTCGACGCACGCTTAAGTGTGCAACTCAACGCGCAATTCGACATGCACTTAGACGCGCAGTTAAACGCACAATTCAACACGCGATCCAGTCTAGGCGCGGGTATATGAGGCTGCGCCGATGTGCACATATTCGGCTGTCCAACATTGTCCAATGTTGGCTGTACGGACTTTTGTGTAGCTGTGTTGTTCGCGAGCGCCGGTTCACCGCAGTGTGATTGCAACACATACATAAGCAATTGCTTTATTTCTCTTCACGTACGGTCCTGCTTTATTTCTCTTCACGTCCGGTTTTACAAAAGCCGGCCACTGTAAGCTAGCCACGCGATGCTGTGCTATTTGCAGTCGTTTCCTTGCTACTGTATGAATATAATGCATATATATCGCACCTGTATATAGCTATTTCAATCACTCCCGGTAATACGGGTTCCGTCAGTTATGGCGGGCCGCTCAAATGATTCACCCCAGCAAGGTGGGGATCGTAGTCGTGAGCGCTTGGGTACACTAGCCGGCGGTTTTCATTTTAGAGGGGCAATTATGTCGAGCATGCGGCTCGGTGCGGATGCAGAGCAACAGCCCCGCGGCATGTCAAACACTGCAGCCCACACATACGAAGTAGTCGGTGACGGTGTAGTAGTCACCAAGCGGTACATTGACTCGACGTACATTTTTGGTGGTGGTGCCGGTGTTGGCGGCTGGCACGGTGATGTTTGCTGCCGGCGAGGGCCGTGGTACGATGGCGAAGGCAGCCATGACAAACTTCCTGCTCTGCCCCCTCGCACGTCGCTGCAATGGACCTACATGCTGCAATGGAGGACGCACGTACACGCTGCACCGGGGGACTACGGCCCCCTCGCGGGCGACGCAGCCCGCGTCTAGTGTGTGTCGATTCCATTGCTGATGGCCGAGATGATGGAACCACTGGTGTAGTGACACACCTGCAAAAGCCGACCCGGAGTGGAAACTTGCTGCTGCCGCCGTTGATTCCAGGCACAGATTCCACGATGGTGCGTGCTGGACCCGAAAATGCCACTGACGTTTCAGAAGTCGGCATGGGTCAGAAGCATGAGCATGAGGGTGCACCCAAACACACCCGGGAAGGTAAACACTGCCAGGCTAGTGGTGGCCACGGATGAAGCTATTGCCCCCTTCTTCACACAATCTCATAGCTTTGTAAGCGAAGCGTCGAGAAAACTAAAGTTTCCTGTGAATTGGGAGTGCCGCTGTACGATTTGCATGGACTTGCGTGCGTGGTTGTGCTGGTTACTTCGGGTGTTTGTGTACTACCGCCCTGAAGTAGTTGGTCTGCAGGCCCTAGTTGTCGCTTCGGGGGAGTGCACCCACACCCGGCCCTGTTTTCATTGCTTGCCAGCTACATATGTTTCCTTTTTGCAACGAAGGCTTCCCGCGAAAACATACATGAATACGCACTGGAGCACATGTTCCTCGCATCTCGAGAGGCCTTTTTGGCCTGGGCCGGCTACTACCCCCTCAAGGCATACATGCACGAACACAGGGTATTTTTTTATTCCAGCATTCCAATCGGCGGCCAGCGACGAGCGGCCAGCTACATTATTACATTTTTTGCATGAATGAATTGCAGGTCCCCATTTCTTATGTGTTATGCTGGTGTGCACTGACGGCACGGACCCGAACAATACATCGATAGAGCCCTGTTTGCAGCTGGTTGCTGACGCATTACCTGCACCTTGGTATGCAGTAGGTTGTATCAACCTAATCGCATCGCATTTTTTCTGTTCTTTTGTCGTACGGCAAGGGGCACAGGTTCAGCCGTAGCAGTCGTACAGTACGGGGCATGTGGCGTATGCTTGGTGCTGCCGTACATCCATCTGCCAGACCTGCTCGGTTAGCTCAGTCGGTAGAGTGCACGGCTGTTAACCGTAAGGTCGACGATTCGATCCCGTCATCAAGCGCAGAGTGGTGAGGATGTGCAGGGGTCGTAGCTCAAATGGTAGAGCGCCCGCTTAGCATGCGATGCTGAGTGCAGCAGATGATATGCGGGAGGTAGGGGGATCGATGCCCTCCGACTCCAACGGACAGAACTATTACTGTGTGCACGTGCACTCAACCCATTGAAACACGACAGGCTTTATGCTGGGGAAGGTGATAAGGAAGGAAGGTACAGAGTGTGCTGTCCCGGGAAGGCTGTTTTGGAAGTGATCCCGGGACAGATTCTTGAACAGAAGAGGCTGGATGGATGCCAATCGATTCCATTGCTGATGGCCGAGATGATGGAACCACTGGTGTAGTGACACACCTGCAAAAGCCGACCCGATTGGAAACTTGCTGCTGCCGCCGTTGATTCCAGGCACAGATTCCACGGGATGTGCTGATGGTGCGTGCTGGACCCGAAAATGCCACTGACGTTTCAGAAGTCGGCATGGGTCAGAAGCATGAGCATGAGGGTGCACCCAAACACACCCGGGAAGGTAAACACTGCCAGGCTAGTGGTGGCCACGGATGAAGCTATTGCCCCCTTCTTCACACAATCTCATAGCTTTGTAAGCGAAGCGTCGAGAAAACTAAAGTTTCCTGTGAATTGGGAGTGCCGCTGTACGATTTGCATGGACTTGCGTGCGTGGTTGTGCTGGTTACTTCGGGTGTTTGTGTACTACCGNCC
>NW_003307655.1:73483-75918 GCF_000143455.1 Volvox carteri f. nagariensis | reverse complement strand
GGCATACATGCACGAACACAGGGTATTTTTTTATTCCAGCATTCCAATCGGCGGCCAGCGACGAGCGGCCAGCTACATTATTACATTTTTTGCATGAATAGGGGGATCGATGCCCTCCGACTCCAACGGACGATTTGCATGGACTTGCGTGCGTGGTTGTGCTGGTTACTTCGGGTGTTTGTGTACTACCGCCCTGAAGTAGTTGGTCTGCAGGCCCTAGTTGTCGCTTCGGGGGAGTGCACCCACACCCGGCCCTGTTTTCATTGCTTGCCAGCTACATATGTTTCCTTTTTGCAACGAAGGCTTCCCGCGAAAACATACATGAATACGCACTGGAGCACATGTTCCTCGCATCTCGAGAGGCCTTTTTGGCCTGGGCCGGCTACTACCCCCTCAAGGCATACATGCACGAACACAGGGTATTTTTTTATTCCAGCATTCCAATCGGCGGCCAGCGACGAGCGGCCAGCTACATTATTACATTTTTTGCATGAATGAATTGCAGGTCCCCATTTCTTATGTGTTATGCTGGTGTGCACTGACGGCACGGACCCGAACAATACATCGATAGAGCCCTGTTTGCAGCTGGTTGCTGACGCATTACCTGCACCTTGGTATGCAGTAGGTTGTATCAACCTAATCGCATCGCATTTTTTCTGTTCTTTTGTCGTACGGCACGGTGCACAGGTTCAGCCGTAGCAGTCGTACAGTCACCGTAGCTTCTCGTAGCGCAGCGAAGAGCGAAGCGGAGGGAAGGCATCTCTGAATCGCGTCCGTGACCGGCTCGCGTCCGGAGCTCATTGGAAAGTCGCGCTCGATTGGATGGTTCCGGAGCTTTGCGTTTTCCGTTAGCACGCCCCCTCTTCACAATCAGAGGTCGCGGGTTCGAGTCGCACTCCGCGAATTTCGAGTTGCACACCGAAACGCGAGGACGCGAGGACGACAGGTCGCGGGTTCAAATCACGGGTCGCACGCGAGTTGCACGCGAGGATGCGAGGACGCGAGGACACCAGGACGTGAGGACGCGAGGATGCAAGGGCACATGGACGCGTGAGCGTGTGGGCACGTGGGCACATGGGACTGTGGCACCGTGGATGTAGCCACACGTGGATGTAGCATGGACGCGTGGACGCGTGGACGCGTGGACGCGGGACATGAGGATGTAACATGGGCGTGTGCATGAAGCGTGGACGCGTGCATGTGAACCTTGAACATGTGGGCGGGGACACACGGATACTGGGCCATCAGGCCATGGGGACGACTGGGTGCGGTGGTGGGTAACGAACAACAGACGCGCGTAGTTGTGTTGTTCGACTTGAACTTGCAAGGTTAAACGTTTATCACAAAATATTAGGATAACCAGGTACGCCTGGGCGTGGCTGTGGGTATATCCATGTAGTTCCACTGTGGGACAGGACTTGCAGTGGAAAACTAGACTACAACGGCTCCGCCACGAAATGATGTGAAGTCGCGCACACCGCAACATTCCCCGGGATAAATACAGTCGCAGAAATTCTATAGAATCATACGGATTCAGAATACATTCTATCAACCAGCGATGCTGTGCAGCACAGTTATTGTATAGAAGTAATGTGTGCCATTGGCCCTCGAGTGCATTTATCAATTTTGTCAAACGGATCCAGGATAAAATTTATCATACGGATTCAGGAAAAAATTCTACAAAACAGCGGTGCTGCGCAACATACATCCATATTGTATCAATGTACTGTGTTCCATTGGCCCACAACTGCATTCCTTGAGGATAGGAGGATAACCTGTCGCGACATCAGTCTGACCGGCCATTTCTATGGACAATTCTGCTTCCGGTAAGGAGTCCTGGTTGAGACTGATGCCCGTGATGTTGCTCCATCTCCTGCATGGGCTGTAGACTAGTAATCCTCTTCCTGACATCATGCAGGACGTCGGCGGTTAGGTACAGTTGCAGGTGGAGGCTCGTGGCTTCTGAGCTTGACAGGCCGGACTCAAGCCACACCTTCCCCCCCGACACCCCAGCTGTCCAGTGCGGATGCAACCAGAAAGGTGCAGGCGCGAGCCAACCGGACGCCTGAGCAAGTGGCGGCGGATCGAGCAGCAGCTGCAGCGTGATGGGCAGATGCACGAGCCAACCGGACACCTGAGCAAGTGGCGGCGGACCGAGCAGCAGCTACTGCTCGGTGGGCGTGGTGGTCGGAGGCGCGAGCCAACCGAACGCCTGAGCAAGTGGCCACGCATCGAGCAGCACATGCAGCTCGGGTAGCAGAGGTGCGAGCCAACCGAACACCTGAGCAAGTGGCGGCAGACCAAACAGTGGATGCAGCTCGAAAGCATCAAGCCCGTGTGATTCGGCAACAGTCATCTGAGGAGCACACACCACAACACACCCGCCGCAGCAGGGGTAGCCTTGTGGAGGCAGTTTTGGATGCTGCCTTCTGGGT
>NW_003307655.1:67492-73378 GCF_000143455.1 Volvox carteri f. nagariensis | reverse complement strand
GTACAGATCCGAGTCGCCGAACAGCTTGATGCCACTGTCAAAAACAACATGCCATCCTGTGTCTGCACCTGCTGCAGCGAGATGAAGTCCGCGGTACAGGCACACGGCTACCGGTTTGGTGACATCCCCAACGTGCACCAGTTGCGTGCAGATGTTTGGAGGACGCTGGCAGTGGCGCGTCCAGCTCAAGTCGTCGCATGGCTACCAGTGACAGCCGCCAGAGCACCACCACCGCCCGAGCCAGCTTTGCCGTGGGGCTTCCGAAAGATGTGGCTCAATGGGCATTCTACGGAGAAGACGGGGCTCACCAAGCGTCCTGGTACGACAGGGGACTCTGGTGGTTCGGATGACCAAGAGCACCGCCAGCCCA
Organism: Volvox carteri f. nagariensis; assembly: GCF_000143455.1. NCBI lineage: Eukaryota > Viridiplantae > Chlorophyta > Chlorophyceae > Chlamydomonadales > Volvocaceae > Volvox > Volvox carteri. Next base: position 73,008 of record NW_003307655.1, on the reverse strand, counting down.
CCCAGCAGCACAGTTCGTTGCAACAGGCGCGGGACCATTTGGGCAACACTGGAGCATATGGCTCTTCCCGGAAGACTTTCCACCGCATGAGGCGGGCCCATCTAGTCTGCCACAGTGATGTCGGCGTGAGACAGATGGTGTTGACGACAAGCAGGAGTCTATTCTTTCCGATGAAGAAGCAGGAGTGGATGCGACACGGCCACAAGACGTGGATGACCAGCATGAGGAATGGATGCTCCCTTCGTGGCCGCCACGACCTGGCATGGAGCCACGGCCGGATCCCACTGCTCCGGGTGTGTGGCTAGTGCCGTACTGCATGCGTGTGGAGCGCTCTGGGGAGAATTGTACGGTGCACACCAACGGGGCTGGCGACGACATCATCATGATGTGCAACGACTGCATTCATGCCTTGGAATGTAAGCACTAAACACTAACATGAGAATTTGCATGCAGTGCTTTCGTTGCGGATCATGTGTGCTGGGTGTTCATGCATGCACGCACACAACCGCACTGGTTATTCTGACTGGTCTGCCCTGCCTGTGGCTGCTGCCTCCGCATCCAGGCGGACGCATCCCGGAGGCTGCTCTCGCACGCTATGATGGTGGAGACGTGCCAGAAATCAATCAGGACGGGCAGCGTCTGGAGTGGCCTACCGTGCTGGAAGCCAACATACTGGGGCTGGGGCATGTGCAGCAGCAGATCTACAGGCTCAAGGTCAAGAACCGGCCGTCTGACTTGCAGCCCATCACCGTCACAATGCACGGGATAGCCGTGGCGAACCCATCACTCGATCAGTGGGTGGACGCCATCCCACGCTCTGCTGCATCGTTGCCGGAGAACATCACCGTCTGAACAGAGTGAAGAGCTGCCAGCAAGACATCGATGCAGTGGGTGCCATCCCGCGAGAGGCTGTCAAAGCGATGGTGGACATCCTGGCCTTGCCGAAGATGCACCCGGATCATCGCCGCTTGCTCCAAGACACGTCACCTCTCATGCATGCCCTCGTCACCTCTCTTCGGTGAACGGTCGCACGCATCGACATGACAGATGCCTATTACTGCAACATGCACGCCAATCTACGTGGTGTAGCCGCCGCAACCGGGCTGCCACTCCTCATGTTTAACGTCAACCCCGCCGACTTGCACAGTGCGGCTGCAGTCGTGGCCACTGGGCAATTTTTGGAATTTGGCGAGGATGGTGCTCCGTTGCGGGAGGAGCGTGTCATGGACAAGTGGCGGCGGGTGCAAAACAACCCCTACACCAGCCAAGCACTCCTCAACGCGGTTAAGCTCGCCTTCATGGACATCCTTTTTGGTTTCAAACCTGGCGACAAGCGGCAGAGCAACCCCGACTGCTTCTGTGGCACCGTGTTCCACATCTGCATCAAGGTGGAGCAGAGTGGACGCCTCGCCCTGCACTTGCACGGCATGGTGCACCTGGCAGCGATACCGTGGACAAAATGCGGGCCCTGTTTGAGGGGCCCAACTGCCGCACTCTGGCGCTGGCACACGCCCTCTGCAGCATGTGGCTGCCTGAGCCGTACTACGACATTCAGGACAAAGAGCGACGAGTCTTCTGGCAGACACCCCTGGTCATGGCTGCACCCACCACACCAACGGCAGTTGCACCAACGCCCATGGAAACATCAACGGCAGCAACGAATTCTGGTGATGACAGCATGACAGATGCTACTGCAGAAGAGGATGACGGCCTGACTCAAGCAGAACCTGGCAGCGCCTCGGGCACAGATGAAGACATTGGCAATGGTGACAATGGAGTCCAGCCAGCCCCCCCCGCAGCGTCCGCTGGCCGCCCCCCAGCCATCCGCGCGCCTCAGCCAGATGGATCCATGCCGGCACCCGCGTATGACTTTGCCATTGTCGCCCGTGGCAAGCCGTGTGGGACCGGGGGTGAAGCCACTGATACCTTTACACCCAAAGTGTGCTTGGAACGCTGCACCCAGCACCTTGTGGCGGGTGTCGTGGGGTCCTGCACCCACAAACACACCGACACCTGCAAACGCTTCGGCTGTGCAGGCGTGGATGGAGACTGCGGCATGGCCTACCCACGCCACATCCGGTGTGAGTTCAAGTGGGTGGGCGACAGCGGCCTGTTCGTTCTGCCCCGATACGGCCCCAACATTGTGCCCCATTGCCCCGCTGTCACAATGGTGCTGGGCTGCAACAACGTCTTCACGCTGGCCTGCGAGCTCGACCGTCAGTACATCGCAACAGTGGAGGAACAGCTTGTACTGCCGGTCCCCATGTGTGACCCCGAGGTCCTGGAGGACATCCTTGTGCAAGCAGAGGTTGTGGCCCACCGAACCACGCACTATGCCACCAAGTATGTCGCCAAGGCCACGTCGCAGAGCCAAGTCACATGGCTGAACCGCACGATCATGATCAGCCGCCACTTCCTTGACACTGCAGCTGCTGGTGGTGGAGACCCCGCAGCCGCCCACGAGGACCGATGCAAGGGCATCGGAAACCTTATCTCCGTGGCGAACCGTACGACAGCCAGCCTGACCAATGGCCATGGCGTCCTTCAAGTTGGCAGGACACGATCGTGCCGAACGTTTCACGAAACGTTCGAGACCACGTATGAGAACACATTCCTGAGCACAGGCCTGTTCATGGCCATTGTGCTCCGGGATGACCATGATAACATCAACAGCTTGGAAGCAGCAGCTGATACCCTACTGGTTTTTCACAATGACAATCCGGAGCAGCCGGGTGCTGCTGTGACGGCTCTGACTCACTACCGCCAACGTGGCTCAGAACTGGATGGAATCGAGTGCAGCCCGTTCATTCACCCCACTCGCCGACACCACGCCGGACGACATCACCTCCGCCTGTGAAGCCGTCAATGCGGCTTTCACGGCAGATCTGCATGTAAAGCTGCAGGGCACGGATCTGACCATTACGAGCCTTGAGAACGTCCGCAAGATCGTTACCACGCGCTGAGACTGCAAACCTAGAAATGTTTGTGTTCTTTCACATCTGCGAATCAATTTGATGCTCAGGCTTCGAATTAAAGTTATCGCATGCCTGCTGTTGTGTGATTGTGCAACTTCTTACATGGCAGCCTGCAGTGAGGAACTGCCTCTCTTGCTGTTATGGGTCGTTGCTGTTGGAGGGCGGATGTGAACCTCGAGAATGCCTTCTGCTACGACACTGCTGGCTGTGGCTTGCTACTAAGCCACCCTCCGTCACAGATGTAATGTAACTGAGTCCACGCCACTGCTTCCCCACATTAATACCGTTCTCACCTATGCACCACACAGCACCTTACACACCACACACCCACAGCTGCCCTGGGAGTCGAAGCTACGGTCCCCTTCGCGGCGCAGCGCGGTACGGCATGTGGCGTATGCTTGGTACTGTAGTACATCCATCTGCCAGACCTGCTCGGTTAGCTCAGTCGGTAGAGCGCACGGCTGTTAACCGTAAGGTCGACGGTTCGATCCCGTCATCGAGCGCAGAGTGGTGAGGATGTGCAGGGGTCGTAGTTCAAATGGTAGAGCGCCCGCTTAGCATGCGATGCTGAGCGCCGCAGATGATGTGCGGGAGGTAGGGGGATCGATGCCCTCCGACTCCAACGGACAGAACTATTACTGTGTGCACGTGCACTCAACCCATTGAAACACGACAGGCTTTATGCTGGGGAAGGTGATAAGGAAGGAAGGTACAGAGTGTGCTGTCCCGGGAAGGCTAGTGATCCCGGGACAGATTCTTGAACAGAAGAGGCTGGATGGATGCCAATCGATTCCATTGCTGATGGCCGAGATGATGGAACCACTGGTGTAGTGACACACCTGCAAAAGCCGACCCGGAGTGGAAACTTGCTGCTGCCGCCGTTGATTCCAGGCACAGATTCCACGGGATGTGCTGATGGTGCGTGCTGGACCCGAAAATGCCACTGACGTTTCAGAAGTCGGCATGGGTCAGAAGCATGAGCATGAGGGTGCACCCAAACACACCCGGGAAGGTAAACACTGCCAGGCTAGTGGTGGCCACGGATGAAGCTATTGCCCCCTTCTTCCCAATCTTTAGCTTTGTAAGCGAAGCGTCGAGAAAAGTAAAGTTTCCTGTGAATTGGGAGTGCCGCTGTACGATTTGCATGGACTTGTGTGCGTGGTTGTGCTGGTTACTTCGGGTGTTTGGGTACTACCGCCCTGAAGTAGTTGGTCTGCAGGCCCTAGTTGTCGCTTCGGGGGAGTGCACCCACACCCGGCCCTGTTTTCATTGCTTGCCAGCTACATATGTTTCCTTTTTGCAACGAAGGCTTCCCGCGAAAACATACATAAATACGCACTGGAGCACATGTTCCTCGCATCTCGAGAGGCCTTTTTGGCCTGGGCCGGCTACTACCCCCTCAAGGCATACATGCACGAACACAGGGTATTTTTTTATTCCAGCATTCCAATCGGCGGCCAGCGACGAGCGGCCAGCTACATTATTACATTTTTTGCATGAATGAATTGCAGGTCCCCATTTCTTATGTGTTATGCTGGTGTGCACTGACGGCACGGACCCGAACAATACATCGATAGAGCCCTGTTTGCAGCTGGTTGCTGACGCATTACCTGCACCTTGGTATGCAGTAGGTTGTATCAACCTAATCGCATCGCATTTTTTCTGTTCTTTTGTCGTACGGCACGGTGCACAGGTTCAGCCGTAGCACTCGTACAGTACGGCATGTGGCGTATGCTTGGCATGTGGCGTATGCTTGGTGCTGTCGTACATCCATCTGCCAGACCTGCTCGGTTAGCTCAGTCGGTACAGCGCACGGCTGTTAACCGTAAGGTCGATGGTTCGATCCCGTCATCGAGCGCAGAGTGGTGAGGATGTGCAGGGGTCGTAGCTCAAATGGTAGAGCGCCCGCTTAGCATGCGATGCTGAGCGCCGCAGATGATGTGCGGGAGGTAGGGGGATCGATGCCCTCCGACTCCAACGGACAGAACTATTACTGTGTGCACGTGCACTCAACCCATTGAAACACGACAGGGTTTATGCTGGGGAAGGTGATAAGGAAGGAAGGTACAGAGTGTGCTGTCCCGGGAAGGCTGTTTTGGAAGTGATCCCGGGACAGATTCTTGAACAGAAGAGGCTGGATGGATGCCAATCGATTCCATTGCTGATGGCCGAGATGATGGAACCACTGGTGTAGTGACACACCTGCAAAAGCCGACCCGGAGTGGAAACTTGCTGCTGCCGCCGTTGATTCCAGGCACAGATTCCACGGGATGTGCTGATGGTGCGTGCTGGACCCGAAAATGCCACTGACGTTTCAGAAGTCGGCATGGGTCAGAAGCATGAGCATGAGGGTGCACCCAAACACACCCGGGAAGGTAAACACTGCCAGGCTAGTGGTGGCCACGGATGAAGCTATTGCCCCCTTCTTCACACAATCTCATAGCTTTGTAAGCGAAGCGTCGAGAAAACTAAAGTTTCCTGTGAATTGGGAGTGCCGCTGTACGATTTGCATGGACTTGCGTGCGTGGTTGTGCTGGTACT
>NW_003307655.1:66575-67442 GCF_000143455.1 Volvox carteri f. nagariensis | reverse complement strand
TATGTTTCCTTTTTGCACGAAGGCTTCCCGCGAAAACATACATAAATACGCACTGGAGCACATGTTCCTCGCATCTCGAGAGGCCTTTTTGGCCTGGGCCGGCTACTACCCCCTCAAGGCATACATGCACGAACACAGGGTATTTTTTTATTCCAGCATTCCAATCGGCGGCCAGCGACGAGCGGCCAGCTACATTATTACATTTTTTGCATGAATGAATTGCAGGTCCCCATTTCTTATGTGTTATGCTGGTGTGCACTGACGGCACGGACCCGAACAATACATCGATAGAGCCCTGTTTGCAGCTGGTTGCTGACGCATTACCTGCACCTTGGTATGCAGTAGGTTGTATCAACCTAATCGCATCGCATTTTTTCTGTTCTTTTGTCGTACGGCACGGTGCACAGGTTCAGCAGCCGTAGCACTCGTACAGTACGGCATGTGGCGTATGCTTGGTGCTGTCGTACATCCATCTGCCAGACCTGCTCGGTTAGCTCTGTCGGTAGAGCGCACGGCTGTTAACCGTAAGGTCGATGGTTCGATCCCGTCATCGAGCGCAGAGTGGTGAGGATGTGCAGGGGTCGTAGCTCAAATGGTAGAGCGCCCGCTTAGCATGCGATGCTGAGCGCCGCAGATGATATGCGGGAGGTAGGGGGATCGATGCCCTCCGACTCCAACGGACAGAACTATTACTGTGTGCACGTGCACTCAACCCATTGAAACACGACAGGCTTTATGCTGGGGAAGGTGATAAGGAAGGAAGGTACAGAGTGTGCTGTCCCGGGAAGGCTGTTTTGGAAGTGATCCCGGGACAGATTCTTGAACAGAAGAGGCTGGATGGATGCCAATCGATTCCATTGCTGATGG
>NW_003307655.1:54899-63992 GCF_000143455.1 Volvox carteri f. nagariensis | reverse complement strand
AACTTGCTGCTGCCGCCGTTGATTCCGGCACAGATTCCACGGGATGTGCTGATGGTGCGTGCTGGACCCGAAAATGCCACTGACGTTTCAGAAGTCGGCATGGGTCAGAAGCATGAGCATGAGGGTGCACCCAAACACACCCGGGAAGGTAAACACTGCCAGGCTAGTGGTGGCCACGGATGAAGCTATTGCCCCCTTCTTCACACAATCTCATAGCTTTGTAAGCGAAGCGTCGAGAAAACTAAAGTTTCCTGTGAATTGGGAGTGCCGCTGTACGATTTGCATGGACTTGTGTGCGTGGTTGTGCTGGTTACTTCGGGTGTTTGGGTACTACCGCCCTGAAGTAGTTGGTCTGCAGGCCCTAGTTGTCGCTTCGGGGGAGTGCACCCACACCCGGCCCTGTTTTCATTGCTTGCCAGCTACATATGTTTCCTTTTTGCAACGAAGGCTTCCCGCGAAAACATACATGAATACGCACTGGAGCACATGTTCCTCGCATCTCGAGAGGCCTTTTTGGCCTGGGCCGGCTACTACCCCCTCAAGGCATACATGCACGAACACAGGGTATTTTTTTATTCCAGCATTCCAATCGGCGGCCAGCGACGAGCGGCCAGCTACATTATTACATTTTTTGCATGAATAGGGGGATCGATGCCCTCCGACTCCAACGGACGATTTGCATGGATTTGCGTGCGTGGTTGTGCTGGTTACTTCAGGTGTTTGTGTACTACCGCCCTGAAGTAGTTGGTCTGCAGGCCCTAGTTGTCGCTTCGGGGGAGTGCACCCACACCCGGCCCTGTTTTCATTGCTTGCCAGCTACATATGTTTCCTTTTTGCAACGAAGGCTTCCCGCGAAAACATACATGAATACGCACTGGAGCACATGTTCCTCGCATCTCGAGAGGCCTTTTTGGCCTGGGCCGGCTACTACCCCCTCAAGGCATACATGCACGAACACAGGGTATTTTTTTATTCCAGCATTCCAATCGGCGGCCAGCGACGAGCGGCCAGCTACATTATTACATTTTTTGCATGAATGAATTGCAGGTCCCCATTTCTTATGTGTTATGCTGGTGTGCACTGACGGCACGGACCCGAACAATACATCGATAGAGCCCTGTTTGCAGCTGGTTGCTGACGCATTACCTGCACCTTGGTATGCAGTAGGTTGTATCAACCTAATCGCATCGCATTTTTTCTGTTCTTTTGTCGTACGGCACGGTGCACAGGTTCAGCCGTAGCACTCGTACAGTACGGCATGTGCCGTATGCTTGGTGCTGTCGTACATCCATCTGCCAGACCTGCTCGGTTAGCTCAGTCGGTAGAGCGCACGGCTGTTAACCGTAAGGTCGACGGTTCGATCCCGTCATCGAGCGCAGAGTGGTGAGGATGTGCAGGGGTCGTAGCTCAAATGGTAGAGCGCCCGCTTAGCATGCGATGCTGAGCGCCGCAGATGATATGCGGGAGGTAGGGGGATCGATGCCCTCCGACTCCAACGGACAGAACTATTACTGTGTGCACGTGCACTCAACCCATTGAAACACGACAGGCTTTATGCTGGGGAAGGTGATAAGGAAGGAAGGTACAGAGTGTGCTGTCCCGGGAAGGCTGTTTTGGAAGTGATCCCGGGACAGATTCTTGAACAGAAGAGGCTGGATGGATGCCAATCGATCCATTACTGATGGCCGAGATGATGGAACCACTGGTGTAGTGACACACCTGCAAAAGCCGACCCGGAGTGGAAACTTGCTGCTGCCGCCGTTGATTCCAGGCACAGATTCCACGGGATGTGCTGATGGTGCGTGCTGGACCCGAAAATGCCACTGACGTTTCAGAAGTCGGCATGGGTCAGAAGCATGAGCATGAGGGTGCACCCAAACACACCCGGGAAGGTAAACACTGCCAGGCTAGTGGTGGCCACGGATGAAGCTATTGCCCCCTTCTTCACACAATCTCATAGCTTTGTAAGCGAAGCGTCGAGAAAACTAAAGTTTCCTGTGAATTGGGAGTGCCGCTGTACGATTTGCATGGACTTGCGTGCGTGGTTGTGCTGGTTACTTCGGGTGTTTGTGTACTACCGCCCTGAAGTAGTTGGTCTGCAGGCCCTAGTTGTCGCTTCGGGGGAGTGCACCCACACCCGGCCCTGTTTTCATTGCTTGCCAGCTACATATGTTTCCTTTTTGCAACGAAGGCTTCCCGCGAAAACATACATGAATACGCACTGGAGCACATGTTCCTCGCATCTCGAGAGGCCTTTTTGGCCTGGGCCGGCTACTACCCCCTCAAGGCATACATGCACGAACACAGGGTATTTTTTTATTCCAGCATTCCAATCGGCGGCCAGCGACGAGCGGCCAGCTACATTATTACATTTTTTGCATGAATAGGGGGACCGATGCCCTCCGACTCCAACGGACGATTTGCATGGACTTGCGTGCGTGGTTGTGCTGGTTACTTCGGGTGTTTGTGTACTACCGCCCTGAAGTAGTTGGTCTGCAGGCCCTAGTTGTCGCTTCGGGGGAGTGCACCCACACCCGGCCCTGTTTTCATTGCTTGCCAGCTACATATGTTTCCTTTTTGCAACGAAGGCTTCCCGCGAAAACATACATGAATACGCACTGGAGCACATGTTCCTCGCATCTCGAGAGGCCTTTTTGGCCTGGGCCGGCTACTACCCCCTCAAGGCATACATGCACGAACACAGGGTATTTTTTTATTCCAGCATTCCAATCGGCGGCCAGCGACGAGCGGCCAGCTACATTATTACATTTTTTGCATGAATGAATTGCAGGTCCCCATTTCTTATGTGTTATGCTGGTGTGCACTGACGGCACGGACCCGACCAATACATCGATAGAGCCCTGTTTGCAGCTGGTTGCTGACGCATTACCTGCGCCTTGGTATGCAGTAGGTTGTATCAACCTAATCGCATCGCATTTTTTCTGTTCTTTTGTCGTACGGCACGGTGCACAGCTTCAGCCGTAGCACTCGTACAGTACGGCATGTGGCGTGCAACGCGTATGCTTGCTGCTGCCGTACATCCATCTGCCAGACCTGCTCGGTTAGCTCAGTCGGTAGAGCGCACGGCTGTTAACCGTAAGGTCGACGGTTCGATCCCGTCATCGAGCGCAGAGTGGTGAGGATGTGCAGGGGTCGTAGCTCAAATGGTAGAGCGCCCGCTTAGCATGCGATGCTGAGCGCCGCAGATGATGTGCGGGAGGTAGGGGGATCGATGCCCTCCGACTCCAACGGACAGAACTATTACTGTGTGCACGTGCACTCAANCCATTGAAACACGACAGGCTTTATGCTGGGGAAGGTGATACGGAGGAAGGTACAGAGTGTGCTGTCCCGGGAAGGCTGTTTTGGAAGTGATCCCGGGACAGAGTCTTGAACAGAAGAGGCTGGATGGATGGCAATCGATTCCATTGCTGATGGCCGAGATGATGGAACCACTGGTGTAGTGACACACCTGCAAAAGCCGACCGGAGTGGAAACTTGCTGCTGCCGCCGTTGATTCCAGGCACAGATTCCACGGGATGTGCTGATGGTGCGTGCTGGACCCGAAAATGCCGCTGACGTTTCAGAAGTCGGCATGGGTCAGAAGCATGAGCATGAGGGTGCACCCAAACACACCCGGGAAGGTAAACACTGCCAGGCTAGTGGTGGCCACGGATGAAGCTATTGCCCCCTTCTTCACACAATCTCATAGCTTTGTAAGCGAAGCGTCGAGAAAACTAAAGTTTCCTGTGAATTGGGAGTGCCGCTGTACGATTTGCATGGACTTGCGTGCGTGGTTGTGCTGGTTACTTCGGGTGTTTGTGTACTACCGCCCTGAAGTAGTTGGTCTGCAGGCCCTAGTTGTCGCTTCGGGGGAGTGCACCCACACCCGGCCCTGTTTTCATTGCTTGCCAGCTACATATGTTTCCTTTTTGCAACGAAGGCTTCCCGCGAAAACATACATAAATACGCACTGGAGCACATGTTCCTCGCATCTCGAGAGGCCTTTTTGGCCTGGGCCGGCTACTAACCCCCTCAAGGCATACATGCACGAACACAGGGTATTTTTTTATTCCAGCATTCCAATCGGCGGCCAGCGACGAGCGGCCAGCTACATTATTACATTTTTTGCATGAATAGGGGGACCGATGCCCTCCGACTCCAACGGACGATTTGCATGGACTTGCGTGCGTGGTTGTGCTGGTTACTTCGGGTGTTTGTGTACTACCGCCCTGAAGTAGTTGGTCTGCAGGCCCTAGTTGTCGCTTCGGGGGAGTGCACCCACACCCGGCCCTGTTTTCATTGCTTGCCAGCTACATATGTTTCCTTTTTGCAACGAAGGCTTCCCGCGAAAACATACATGAATACGCACTGGAGCACATGTTCCTCGCATCTCGAGAGGCCTTTTTGGCCTGGGCCGGCTACTACCCCCTCAAGGCATACATGCACGAACACAGGGTATTTTTTTATTCCAGCATTCCAATCGGCGGCCAGCGACGAGCGGCCAGCTACATTATTACATTTTTTGCATGAATGAATTGCAGGTCCCCATTTCTTATGTGTTATGCTGGTGTGCACTGACGGCACGGACCCGAACAATACATCGATAGAGCCCTGTTTGCAGCTGGTTGCTGACGCATTACCTGCACCTTGGTATGCAGTAGGTTGTATCAACCTAATCGCATCGCATTTTTTCTGTTCTTTTGTCGTACGGCACGGTGCACAGGTTCAGCCGTAGCACTCGTACAGTACGGCATGTGGCGTATGCTTGGTGCTGCCGTACATCCATCTGCCAGACCTGCTCGGTTAGCTCAGTCGGTAGAGCGCACGGCTGTTAACCGTAAGGTCGACGGTTCGATCCCGTCATCGAGCGCAGAGTGGTGAGGATGTACAGGGGTCGTAGCTCAAATGGTAGAGCGCCCGCTTAGCATGCGATGCTGAGCGCCGCAGATGATATGCGGGAGGTAGGGGGATCGATGCCCTCCGACTCCAACGGACAGAACTATTACTGTGTGCACGTGCACTCAACCCATTGAAACACGACAGGGTTTATGCTGGGGAAGGTGATAAGGAAGGAAGGTACAGAGTGTGCTGTCCCGGGAAGGCTGTTTTGGAAGTGATCCCGGGACAGATTCTTGAACAGAAGAGGCTGGATGGATGCCAATCGATTCCATTGCTGATGGCCGAGATGATGGAACCACTGGTGTAGTGACACACCTGCAAAAGCCGACCCGGAGTGGAAACTTGCTGCTGCCGCCGTTGATTCCAGGCACAGATTCCACGGGATGTGCTGATGGTGCGTGCTGGACCCGAAAATGCCGCTGACGTTTCAGAAGTCGGCATGGGTCAGAAGCATGAGCATGAGGGTGCACCCAAACACACCCGGGAAGGTAAACACTGCCAGGCTAGTGGTGGCCACGGATGAAGCTATTGCCCCCTTCTTCACACAATCTCATAGCTTTGTAAGCGAAGCGTCGAGAAAACTAAAGTTTCCTGTGAATTGGGAGTGCCGCTGTACGATTTGCATGGACTTGCGTGCGTGGTTGTGCTGGTTACTTCGGGTGTTTGTGTACTACCGCCCTGAAGTAGTTGGTCTGCAGGCCCTAGTTGTCGCTTCGGGGGAGTGCACCCACACCCGGCCCTGTTTTCATTGCTTGCCAGCTACATATGTTTCCTTTTTGCAACGAAGGCTTCCCGCGAAAACATACATGAATACGCACTGGAGCACATGTTCCTCGCATCTCGAGAGGCCTTTTTGGCCTGGGCCGGCTACTACCCCCTCAAGGCATACATGCACGGACCCAGGGTTTTTTTTATTTCAGCATTCCAATGGGGGGCCAGGGGCGAGCGCCCAGCTACATTATTCCTTTTTTGCATGAATGAATTGCAGGTCCCCATTTCTTATGTGTTATGCTGGTGTGCACTGACGGCACGGACCCGACCAATACATCGATAGAGCCCTGTTTGCAGCTGGTTGCTGACGCATTACCTGCACCTTGGTATGCAGTAGGTTGTATCAACCTAATCGCATCGCATTTTTTCTGTTCTTTTGTCGTACGGCAAGGGGCACAGGTTCAGCCGTAGCAGTCGTACAATACGGGTCATGTGGCGTATGCTTGGTGCTGCCGTACATCATCTGCCAGACCTGCTCGGTTAGCTCAGTCGGTAGAGCGCACGGCTGTTAACCGTAAGGTCGACGGTTCGATCCCGTCATCGAGCGCAGAGCGGTAAGGATGTGCAGGGGTCGTAGCTCAAATGGTAGAGCGCCCGCTTAGCATGCGATGCTGAGCGCCGCAGATGATGTGCGGGAGGTAGGGGGATCGATGCCCTCCGACTCCAACGGACAGAACTATTACTGTGTGCACGTGCACTCAACCCATTGAAACACGACAGGCTTTATGCTGGGGAAGGTGATAAGGAAGGAAGGTACAGAGTGTGCTGTCCCGGGAAGGCTGTTTTGGAAGTGATCCCGGGACAGATTCTTGAACAGAAGAGGCTGGATGGATGCCAATCGATTCCATTGCTGATGGCCGAGATGATGGAACCACTGGTGTAGTGACACACCTGCAAAAGCCGACCCGGAGTGGAAACTTGCTGCTGCCGCCGTTGATTCCAGGCACAGATTCCACGGGATGTGCTGATGGTGCGTGCTGGACCCGAAAATGCCACTGACGTTTCAGAAGTCGGTATGGGTCAGAAGCATGAGCATGAGGGTGCACCCAAACACACCCGGGAAGGTAAACACTGCCAGGCTAGTGGTGGCCACGGATGAAGCTATTGCCCCCTTCTTCACACAATCTCATAGCTTTGTAAGCGAAGCGTCGAGAAAACTAAAGTTTCCTGTGAATTGGGAGTGCCGCTGTACGATTTGCATGGACTTGTGTGCGTGGTTGTGCTGGTTACTTCGGGTGTTTGTGTACTACCGCCCTGAAGTAGTTGGTCTGCAGGCCCTAGTTGTCGCTTCGGGGGAGTGCACCCACACCCGGCCCTGTTTTCATTGCTTGCCAGCTACATATGTTTCCTTTTTGCAACGAAGGCTTCCCGCGAAAACATACATGAATACGCACTGGAGCACATGTTCCTCGCATCTCGAGAGGCCTTTTTGGCCTGGGCCGGCTACTACCCCCTCAAGGCATACATGCACGAACACAGGGTATTTTTTTATTCCAGCATTCCAATCGGCGGCCAGCGACGAGCGGCCAGCTACATTATTACATTTTTTGCATGAATGAATTGCAGGTCCCCATTTCTTATGTGTTATGCTGGTGTGCACTGACGGCACGGACCCGAACAATACATCGATAGAGCCCTGTTTGCAGCTGGTTGCTGACGCATTACCTGCACCTTGGTATGCAGTAGGTTGTATCAACCTAATCGCATCGCATTTTTTCTGTTCTTTTGTCGTACGGCACGGTGCACAGGTTCAGCCGTAGCAGTCGTACAGTACGGCATGTGGCGTATGCTTGGTGCTGTCGTACATCCATCTGCCAGACCTGCTCGGTTAGCTCAGTCGGTAGAGCGCACGGCTGTTAACCGTAAGGTTGACGGTTCGATCCCGTCATCGAGCGCAGAGTGGTGAGGATGTGCAGGGGTCGTAGCTCAAATGGTAGAGCGCCCGCTTAGCATGCGATGCTGAGCGCTGCAGATGATATGCGGGAGGTAGGGGGATCGATGCCCTCCGACTCCAACGGACAGAACTATTACTGTGTGCACGTGCACTCAACCCATTGAAACACGACAGGCTTTATGCTGGGGAAGGTGATAAGGAAGGAAGGTACAGAGTGTGCTGTCCCGGGAAGGCTGTTTTGGAAGTGATCCCGGGACAGATTCTTGAACAGAAGAGGCTGGATGGATGCCAATCGATTCCATTGCTGATGGCCGAGATGATGGAACCACTGGTGTAGTGACACACCTGCAAAAGCCGACCCGGAGTGGAAACTTGCTGCTGCCGCCGTTGATTCCAGGCACAGATTCCACGGGATGTGCTGATGGTGCGTGCTGGACCCGAAAATGCCACTGACGTTTCAGAAGTCGGCATGGGTCAGAAGCATGAGCATGAGGGTGCACCCAAACACACCCGGGAAGGTAAACACTGCCAGGCTAGTGGTGGCCACGGATGAAGCTATTGCCCCCTTCTTCACACAATCTCATAGCTTTGTAAGCGAAGCGTCGAGAAAACTAAAGTTTCCTGTGAATTGGGAGTGCCGCTGTACGATTTGCATGGACTTGTGTGCGTGGTTGTGCTGGTTACTTCGGGTGTTTGGGTACTACCGCCCTGAAGTAGTTGGTCTGCAGGCCCTAGTTGTCGCTTCGGGGGAGTGCACCCACACCCGGCCCTGTTTTCATTGCTTGCCAGCTACATATGTTTCCTTTTTGCAACGAAGGCTTCCCGCGAAAACATACATGAATACGCACTGGAGCACATGTTCCTCGCATCTCGAGAGGCCTTTTTGGCCTGGGCCGGCTACTACCCCCTCAAGGCATACATGCACGAACACAGGGTATTTTTTTATTCCAGCATTCCAATCGGCGGCCAGCGACAAGCGGCCAGCTACATTATTACATTTTTTGCATGAATAGGGGGATCGATGCCCTCCGACTCCAACGGACGATTTGCATGGACTTGTGTGCGTGGTTGTGCTGGTTACTTCGGGTGTTTGTGTACTACCGCCCTGAAGTAGTTGGTCTGCAGGCCCTAGTTGTCGCTTCGGGGGAGTGCACCCACACCCGGCCCTGTTTTCATTGCTTGCCAGCTACATATGTTTCCTTTTTGCAACGAAGGCTTCCCGCGAAAACATACATGAATATGCACTGGAGCACATGTTCCTCGCATCTCGAGAGGCCTTTTTGGCCTGGGCCGGCTACTACCCCCTCAAGGCATACATGCACGAACACAGGGTATTTTTTTATTCCAGCATTCCAATCGGCGGCCAGCGACGAGCGGCCAGCTACATTATTACATTTTTTGCATGAATGAATTGCAGGTCCCCATTTCTTATGTGTTATGCTGGTGTGCACTGACGGCACGGACCCGACCAATACATCGATAGAGCCCTGTTTGCAGCTGGTTGCTGACGCATTACCTGCACCTTG
>NW_003307655.1:52914-54830 GCF_000143455.1 Volvox carteri f. nagariensis | reverse complement strand
AAGCCTGGGGGCCTGGGAGTCTGGTACCTGGGAGCCTAGTCTGGGGGCCTGGGGGCCTGGGGGCCTGGGAGCCTGGGGGCCTGGGAGCCTAGGGACCTGGGAGCCTGGGGGCCTGGGAGTCTGGGGGCCTGGGAGCCTGGGGGCCTGGAAGCCTGGGGGCCTGGGAGTCTGGTACCTGGGAGCCTAGTCTGGGGGCCTGGGGGCATGGGAGCTTGGGAGCCTGGGGGCCTGGGAGCCTAGGGACCTGGAAGCCTGGGAAGCTGGGAGGCTGGGAGACTGGGGGCCTGGGAGTCTGGGAGTCTGGGGGCCTGGGGGCCTGGGAGCCTGGGGACCTGGAAGCCTGGGGGCATGGGAGTCTGGGGGCCTGGGAGCCTGGGGGCCTGGAAGCCTGGGGGCCTGGGAGTCTGGGAGTCTGGGGGCCTGGGGGCCTGGGAGCCTGGGGACCTGGAAGCCTGGGGACCTGGGAGCCTGGGGGCATGGGAGCCTGGGGGCCTGGGAACCTGGGGGCCTGGGAGCCTGGGAGCCAGGGGGCCTGGAAGCCTGGGGGCCTGGGAGTCTGGTACCTGGGAGCCTAGTCTGGGGGCCTGGGGGCATGGGAGCTTGGGAGCCTGGGAGTCTGGGGGCCTGAGAGCCTGGGGACCTGGAAGCCTGGGAGGCTGGGGGCCTGGGGGCCTGGGAGCCTGGGGACCTGGAAGCCTGGGGGCCTGGGAGCCTGGGGACCTGGAAGCCTGGAGGCCTGGGAGCCTGGGGTCATGGGAGCTTGGGAGCCTGGGGGCCTGGGAGCCTGGGGGCCTGGGAGTCTGGGGGCCTGGGGGCCTGGGAGCCTGGGGACCTGGAAGCCTGGGGGCCTGGGAGCCTGGGGGCATGGGAGCTTGGGAGCCTGGGGACCTGGGAGCCTGGGGGCATGGGAGTCTGCGAGCCTGGGAGTCTGGGGGCCTGGAAGCCTGGGGGCCTGGGAGCCTGGGGGCCTGGGAGCCTGGGGGCCTGGGAGTCTGGTACCCGGGAGCCTAGTCTGGGGGCCTGGGGGCCTGGGAGCTTGGGAGCCTGGGAGTCTGGGGGCCTGGGAGCCTGGGGACCTGGAAGCCTGGGAGGCTGGGGGCCTGGGAGGCTGGGAGCCTGGGAGCTTGGGGGTGACACAACCATGAAATAGTGGTATCGAAAGATACCGGTTGAGGCAAGTGGATTGAATAATAATCATTCTAGAATCCACTGGGGCCTCATGCCAATAAGTTCCTGTACTGGGTGGTGTGATGTTGACCATAGTTCGCAGGAACTACTCTCGCCTCGTGAAGCAGACATCCAGGAAGGCAGGTTCCAGCTTTAGACAGGTGAAGCCCCTGCCCAGACGCCAGTATGGACTTCTGCAGCAGTGCGGCAGTAGGGTGGACAGATCTGACAGTCAGGCAACAGAGCCTAGAGCTTAACAGTAAGCTTACAGGATACAAAACCTGGAGCCCCAACCCTCCCTTCCATCTCACCTCCCTGAGTGAAACCATTCCCCCTCCCTGTCACCACCCTCCTAATATATAACTTCGGCTGCAGCCCCACTATCCGAGGTTGGCTGCACATGCACACAGCTGTGCCCCACCACCACCACTCGGGGAACGACTTGGTCATGGATGTGGTCATGCGGGGGGTTTCCTGTCATAGATCTGGTCATGTTGCCTCATGACCACTCATGAGGCCTCATGACCGGTCATGTTACCGGTCATGAGGCAGAGTCATGGTCATGACAGTTGTCATGCTCCTTGTGCAGCATGACTGATCATGAATCGCCACTCATATGTGTAAATTCAGTCATGTTCCCAATGGTCATATGCTGGCTATGTGTTCATGTTTTGTTCCTTTCTAAAAAATGACAATTATATGCCATATGGACTCCGGAATCCCTTCTGAAATGCTGCATAGTATATTAC
>NW_003307655.1:50750-52737 GCF_000143455.1 Volvox carteri f. nagariensis | reverse complement strand
CCTTCTTCACACAATCTCATAGCTTTGTAAGCGAAGCGTCGAGAAAACTAAAGTTTCCTGTGAATTGGGAGTGCCGCTGTACGATTTGCATGGACTTGCGTGCGTGGTTGTGCTGGTTACTTCGGGTGTTTGTGTACTACCGCCCTGAAGTAGTTGGTCTGCAGGCCCTAGTTGTCGCTTCGGGGGAGTGCACCCACACCCGGCCCTGTTTTCATTGCTTGCCAGCTACATATGTTTCCTTTTTGCAACGAAGGCTTCCCGCGAAAACATACATGAATACGCACTGGAGCACATGTTCCTCGCATCTCGAGAGGCCTTTTTGGCCTGGGCCGGCTACTACCCCCTCAAGGCATACATGCACGAACACAGGGTATTTTTTTATTCCAGCATTCCAATCGGCGGCCAGCGACGAGCGGCCAGCTACATTATTACATTTTTTGCATGAATGAATTGCAGGTCCCCATTTCTTATGTGTTATGCTGGTGTGCACTGACGGCACGGACCCGACCAATACATCGATAGAGCCCTGTTTGCAGCTGGTTGCTGACGCATTACCTGCACCTTGGTATGCAGTAGGTTGTATCAACCTAATCGCATCGCATTTTTTCTGTTCTTTTGTCGTACGGCAAGGGGCACAGGTTCAGCCGTAGCAGTCGTACAATACGGGTCATGTGGCGTATGCTTGGTGCTGCCGTACATCATCTGCCAGACCTGCTCGGTTAGCTCAGTCGGTAGAGCGCACGGCTGTTAACCGTAAGGTCGACGGTTCGATCCCGTCATCGAGCGCAGAGCGGTAAGGATGTGCAGGGGTCGTAGCTCAAATGGTAGAGCGCCCGCTTAGCATGCGATGCTGAGCGCCGCAGATGATGTGCGGGAGGTAGGGGGATCGATGCCCTCCGACTCCAACGGACAGAACTATTACTGTGTGCACGTGCACTCAACCCATTGAAACACGACAGGCTTTATGCTGGGGAAGGTGATAAGGAAGGAAGGTACAGAGTGTGCTGTCCCGGGAAGGCTGTTTTGGAAGTGATCCCGGGACAGATTCTTGAACAGAAGAGGCTGGATGGATGCCAATCGATTCCATTGCTGATGGCCGAGATGATGGAACCACTGGTGTAGTGACACACCTGCAAAAGCCGACCCGGAGTGGAAACTTGCTGCTGCCGCCGTTGATTCCAGGCACAGATTCCACGGGATGTGCTGATGGTGCGTGCTGGACCCGAAAATGCCACTGACATTTCAGAAGTCGGTATGGGTCAGAAGCATGAGCATGAGGGTGCACCCAAACACACCCGGGAAGGTAAACACTGCCAGGCTAGTGGTGGCCACGGATGAAGCTATTGCCCCCTTCTTCACACAATCTCATAGCTTTGTAAGCGAAGCGTCGAGAAAACTAAAGTTTCCTGTGAATTGGGAGTGCCGCTGTACGATTTGCATGGACTTGCGTGCGTGGTTGTGCTGGTTACTTCGGGTGTTTGGGTACTACCGCCCTGAAGTAGTTGGTCTGCAGGCCCTAGTTGTCGCTTCGGGGGAGTGCACCCACACCCGGCCCTGTTTTCATTGCTTGCCAGCTACATATGTTTCCTTTTTGCAACGAAGGCTTCCCGCGAAAACATACATGAATACGCACTGGAGCACATGTTCCTCGCATCTCGAGAGGCCTTTTTGGCCTGGGCCGGCTACTACCCCCTCAAGGCATACATGCACGAACACAGGGTATTTTTTTATTCCAGCATTCCAATCGGCGGCCAGCGACGAGCGGCCAGCTACATTATTACATTTTTTGCATGAATGAATTGCAGGTCCCCATTTCTTATGTGTTATGCTGGTGTGCACTGACGGCACGGACCCGAACAATACATCGATAGAGCCCTGTTTGCAGCTGGTTGCTGACGCATTACCTGCACCTTGGTATGCAGTAGGTTGTATCAACCTAATCGCATCGCATTTTTTCTGTTCTTTTGTCGTACGGCACGGTGCACAG
>NW_003307655.1:45385-46203 GCF_000143455.1 Volvox carteri f. nagariensis | reverse complement strand
TAAATATTTAATTGAAAAACATAATATTAAAGTATTGAAAAAGAAACTTGAAAAAGCTTATTCATTCCATCAATTAAGTAAAGCTGTAAAACAATATAAAAAATTATTTGTAGCTTAACGTAGTTTAATAGAGTTTAGGCCGAGCCTAAACTCTATTAAACTACAAACTCAGTAGCTTAAGTAGCTGTTTGTTATTTATAGTCGAAGCTTACTTGTACTATCTGGTTTAAGGCCAGATAATGGGCTTTGTTAATCCCGAAGGAAACTCCGTTAGTAAGCTACAACGACGGTTCTCTGCACCTAAGTTGTCATTACTATAGCATAATCTAAACTACAGTTTAATACGAGGGCTTTGTCTTTTCTCGGTAAATAGCTACTCGTTAACTTTGGCTTTGCCAAAGATCCCGGCTTACAGCCAGATAGTTTTGTTCTGCCTACAGGAAACTATGTATAGAACTACAAACGAACCACCCAGCCTTAGACTGGATCCTACAAACAGTCTTCGGTTGGAGGCTTACTCCATTAGGTACTCGTTGACGCGTGGGCTCTTCTTCTTCCCCAAAGGGGGAACCCCTTCTTCCCCTTTAGGGGACTCCGTCCCCTAAGGGGAAGAAGGGGCTCCCCGAAGGGGAACCCCTTCGGTTCCCCTAAAGGGGACGAGCACCCCTTCTTCCCCTTTAGGGGACTTCTTACCCAAAGTCTCTTCTACGTCTCCGTCCCCTTTAGGGGAAGAAGGGGAACACACCCCTTTAGTTCGTCTTCTTTAGTTCCCCTAAAGGGGATGAACCAAAGGGGTGCTCGTCCCCTTTAGGGGAACC
>NW_003307655.1:43564-44225 GCF_000143455.1 Volvox carteri f. nagariensis | reverse complement strand
CCCTAAAAGGTTGTCTTCTTTAGTTCCCCTTTAGGGGATGAACCAAAAGTCTTCCCCTAAAGGGGAACCCTTCTTCCCCTTTAGTTACCCTTTAGGGGATGACTTCTTCCCCTAAAGGGGAACCCCTTCGTCATCCCCTTCGTTTTCTTCCCCAAAGGGGAACCCCTTCGTCTCCCCGAAGGGGAACACACTAAAGGGGTTCCCCTTTAGTTTATCCCCTTTAGGGGAACTTTAGTTCCCCTTTAGGGGAAAAAGAAGAACACTAAAGTTCCCCTTTAGGGGGAAGAACTTTAGGGGATGTTCCCCTTCGGGGATACCAAAGGGGAAGGGGAAGGTAACCCAGAGGGGACAAGGAAAGCGTTACTTTTCATCCCCTTTAGTTCTTCCCCTTTGGGGAACTAAAGGGGAAGAACCGAAGGTAACAACAACGACGAAGCTACACGTATTGTGAAAACGGCCTTCCTAGGGGGCCCGAGCAACTCCATACCTCCGGTGTAACCAGAGCCGAACCCCCGTGAGTGCAGGCGTCAGTTCATAAACCTACGATGTCTTCCATCCCCTTTAGTTCTTCTTCTTCTTCCCCTTTAGTTCATCTTCTTTAGGGGAACTAAAGGGGNTGTGTTCTTCCCCTTTAGGGGAACCTTCTTCCCCTAAAGGGGAC
>NW_003307655.1:42764-43504 GCF_000143455.1 Volvox carteri f. nagariensis | reverse complement strand
GAAGTAGTTGGTCTGCAGGCCCTAGTTGTCGCTTCGGGGGAGTGCACCCACACCCGGCCCTGTTTTCATTGCTTGCCAGCTACATATGTNTCCTTTTTGCAACGAAGGCTTCCCGCGAAAACATACATGAATACGCACTGGAGCACATGTTCCTCGCATCTCGAGAGGCCTTTTTGGCCTGGGCCGGCTACTACCCCCTCAAGGCATACATGCACGAACACAGGGTATTTTTTTATTCCAGCATTCCAATCGGCGGCCAGCGACGAGCGGCCAGCTACATTATTACATTTTTTGCATGAATGAATTGCAGGTCCCCATTTCTTATGTGTTATGCTGGTGTGCACTGACGGCACGGACCCGAACAATACATCGATAGAGCCCTGTTTGCAGCTGGTTGCTGACGCATTACCTGCACCTTGGTATGCAGTAGGTTGTATCAACCTAATCGCATCGCATTTTTTCTGTTCTTTTGTCGTACGGCAAGGGGCACAGGTTCAGCCGTAGCAGTCGTACAGTACGGCATGTGGCGTATGCTTGGTGCTGTCGTACATCCATCTGCCAGACCTGCTCGGTTAGCTCAGTCGGTAGAGCGCACGGCTGTTAACCGTAAGGTCGACGGTTCGATCCCGTCATCGAGCGCAGAGTGGTGAGGATGTGCAGGGGACGTAGCTCAAATGGTAGAGCGCCCGCTTAGCATGCGATGCTGAGCGCCGCAGATGATGTGTGGGAGGTAGGGGGAT
>NW_003307655.1:34337-42714 GCF_000143455.1 Volvox carteri f. nagariensis | reverse complement strand
ACATATGTTTCCTTTTTGCAACGAAGGCTTCCCGCGAAAACATACATGAATACGCACTGGAGCACATGTTCCTCGCATCTCGAGAGGCCTTTTTGGCCTGGGCCGGCTACTACCCCCTCAAGGCATACATGCACGAACACAGGGAATTTTTTTATTCCAGCATTCCAATCGGCGGCCAGCGACAAGCGGCCAGCTACATTATTACATTTTTTGCATGAATAGGGGGATCGATGCCCTCCGACTCCAACGGACGATTTGCATGGACTTGCGTGCGTGGTTGTGCTGGTTACTTCGGGTGTTTGTGTACTACCGCCCTGAAGTAGTTGGTCTGCAGGCCCTAGTTGTCGCTTCGGGGGAGTGCACCCACACCCGGCCCTGTTTTCATTGCTTGCCAGCTACATATGTTTCCTTTTTGCAACGAAGGCTTCCCGCGAAAACATACATGAATACGCACTGGAGCACATGTTCCTCGCATCTCGAGAGGCCTTTTTGGCCTGGGCCGGCTACTACCCCCTCAAGGCATACATGCACGAACACAGGGAATTTTTTTATTCCAGCATTCCAATCGGCGGCCAGCGACAAGCGGCCAGCTACATTATTACATTTTTTGCATGAATAGGGGGACCGATGCCCTCCGACTCCAACGGACGATTTGCATGGACTTGCGTGCGTGGTTGTGCTGGTTACTTCGGGTGTTTGTGTACTACCGCCCTGAAGTAGTTGGTCTGCAGGCCCTAGTTGTCGCTTCGGGGGAGTGCACCCACACCCGGCCCTGTTTTCATTGCTTGCCAGCTACATATGTTTCCTTTTTGCAACGAAGGCTTCCCGCGAAAACATACATGAATACGCACTGGAGCACATGTTCCTCGCATCTCGAGAGGCCTTTTTGGCCTGGGCCGGCTACTACCCCCTCAAGGCATACATGCACGAACACAGGGAATTTTTTTATTCCAGCATTCCAATCGGCGGCCAGCGACGAGCGGCCAGCTACATTATTACATTTTTTGCATGAATGAATTGCAGGTCCCCATTTCTTATGTGTTATGCTGGTGTGCACTGACGGCACGGACCCGAACAATACATCGATAGAGCCCTGTTTGCAGCTGGTTGCTGACGCATTACCTGCACCTTGGTATGCAGTAGGTTGTATCAACCTAATCGCATCGCATTTTTTCTGTTCTTTTGTCGTACGGCAAGGGGCACAGGTTCAGCCGTAGCAGTCGTACAGTACGGCATGTGGCGTATGCTTGGTGCTGTCGTACATCCATCTGCCAGACCTGCTCGGTTAGCTCAGTCGGTAGAGCGCACGGCTGTTAACCGTAAGGTCGACGGTTCGATCCCGTCATCGAGCGCAGAGTGGTGAGGATGTGCAGGGGTTGTAGCTCGAATGGTAGAGCGCCCGCTTAGCATGCGATGCTGAGCGCCGCAGATGATGTGTGGGAGGTAGGGGGATCGATGCCCTCCGACTCCAACGGACAGAACTATTACTGTGTGCACGTGCACTCAACCCATTGAAACACGACAGGCTTTATGCTGGGGAAGGTGATAAGGAAGGAAGGTACAGAGTGTGCTGTCCCGGGAAGGCTGTTTTGGAAGTGATCCCGGGACAGATTCTTGAACAGAAGAGGCTGGATGGATGCCAATCGATTCCATTGCTGATGGCCGAGATGATGGAACCACTGGTGTAGTGACACACCTGCAAAAGCCGACCCGGAGTGGAAACTTGCTGCTGCCGCCGTTGATTCCAGGCACAGATTCCACGGGATGTGCTGATGGTGCGTGCTGGACCCGAAAATGCCACTGACGTTTCAGAAGTCGGCATGGGTCAGAAGCATGAGCATGAGGGTGCACCCAAACACACCCGGGAAGGTAAACACTGCCAGGCTAGTGGTGGCCACGGATGAAGCTATTGCCCCCTTCTTCACACAATCTCATAGCTTTGTAAGCGAAGCGTCGAGAAAACTAAAGTTTCCTGTGAATTGGGAGTGCCGCTGTACGATTTGCATGGACTTGCGTGCGTGGTTGTGCTGGTTACTTCGGGTGTTTGTGTACTACCGCCCTGAAGTAGTTGGTCTGCAGGCCCTAGTTGTCGCTTCGGGGGAGTGCACCCACACCCGGCCCTGTTTTCATTGCTTGCCAGCTACATATGTTTCCTTTTTGCAACGAAGGCTTCCCGCGAAAACATACATGAATACGCACTGGAGCACATGTTCCTCGCATCTCGAGAGGCCTTTTTGGCCTGGGCCGGCTACTACCCCCTCAAGGCATACATGCACGAACACAGGGTATTTTTTTATTCCAGCATTCCAATCGGTGGCCAGCGACGAGCGGCCAGCTACATTATTACATTTTTTGCATGAATGAATTGCAGGTCCCCATTTCTTATGTGTTATGCTGGTGTGCACTGACGGCACGGACCCGAACAATACATCGATAGAGCCCTGTTTGCAGCTGGTTGCTGACGCATTACCTGCACCTTGGTATGCAGTAGGTTGTATCAACCTAATCGCATCGCATTTTTTCTGTTCTTTTGTCGTACGGCACGGTGCACAGGTTCAGCCGTAGCAGTCGTACAGTACGGCATGTGGCGTATGCTTGGTGCTGCCGTACATCCATCTGCCAGACCTGCTCGGTTAGCTCAGTCGGTAGAGCGCACGGCTGTTAACCGTAAGGTCGACGGTTCGATCCCGTCATCGAGCGCATAGTGGTGAGGATGTGCAGGGGTCGTAGCTCGAATGGTAGAGCGCCCGCTTAGCATGCGATGCTGAGCGCCGCAGATGATGTGCGGGAGGTAGGGGGATCGATGCCCTCCGACTCCAACGGACAGAACTATTACTGTGTGCACGTGCACTCAACCCATTGAAACACGACAGGCTTTATGCTGGGGAAGGTGATAAGGAAGGAAGGTACAGAGTGTGCTGTCCCGGGAAGGCTGTTTTGGAAGTGATCCCGGGACAGATTCTTGAACAGAAGAGGCTGGATGGATGCCAATCGATTCCATTGCTGATGGCCGAGATGATGGAACCACTGGTGTAGTGACACACCTGCAAAAGCCGACCCGGAGTGGAAACTTGCTGCTGCCGCCGTTGATTCCAGGCACAGATTCCACGGGATGTGCTGATGGTGCGTGCTGGACCCGAAAATGCCACTGACGTTTCAGAAGTCGGCATGGGTCAGAAGCATGAGCATGAGGGTGCACCCAAACACACCCGGGAAGGTAAACACTGCCAGGCTAGTGGTGGCCACCGATGAAGCTATTTGCCCCTTCTTCACACCAATCTCATAGCTTTGTAAGCGAAGCGTCGAGAAAACTAAAGTTTCCTGTGAATTGGGAGTGCCGCTGTACGATTTGCATGGACTTGCGTGCGTGGTTGTGCTGGTTACTTCGGGTGTTTGGGTACTACCGCCCTGAAGTAGTTGGTCTGCAGGCCCTAGTTGTCGCTTCGGGGGAGTGCACCCACACCCGGCCCTGTTTTCATTGCTTGCCAGCTACATATGTTTCCTTTTTGCAACGAAGGCTTCCCGCGAAAACATACATGAATATGCACTGGAGCACATGTTCCTCGCATCTCGAGAGGCCTTTTTGGCCTGGGCCGGCTACTACCCCCTCAAGGCATACATGCACGAACACAGGGTATTTTTTTATTCCAGCATTCCAATCGGCGGCCAGCGACGAGCGGCCAGCTACATTATTACATTTTTTGCATGAATGAATTGCAGGTCCCCATTTCTTATGTGTTATGCTGGTGTGCACTGACGGCACGGACCCGACCAATACATCGATAGAGCCCTGTTTGCAGCTGGTTGCTGACGCATTACCTGCACCTTGGTATGCAGTAGGTTGTATCAACCTAATCGCATCGCATTTTTTCTGTTCTTTTGTCGTACGGCACGGTGCACAGGTTCAGCCGTAGCAGTCGTACAGTACGGCATGTGGCGTATGCTTGGTGCTGTCGTACATCCATCTGCCAGACCTGCTCGGTTAGCTCAGCCGGTAGAGCGCACGGCTGTTAACCGTAAGGTCGACGGTTCGATCTCGTCGTCGAGCGCAGAGCGGTAAGGATGTGCAGGGGTCGTAGCTCAAATGGTAGAGCGCCCGCTTAGCATGCGATGCTGAGCGCCGCAGATGATGTGCGGGAGGTAGGGGGATCGATGCCCTCCGACTCCAACGGACAGAACTATTACTGTGTGCACGTGCACTCAACCCATTGAAACACGACAGGCTTTATGCTGGGGAAGGTGATAAGGAAGGAAGGTACAGAGTGTGCTGTCCCGGGAAGGCTGTTTTGGAAGTGATCCCGGGACAGATTCTTGAACAGAAGAGGCTGGATGGATGCCAATCGATTCCATTGCTGATGGCCGAGATGATGGAACCACTGGTGTAGTGACACACCTGCAAAAGCCGACCCGGAGTGGAAACTTGCTGCTGCCGCCGTTGATTCCAGGCACAGATTCCACGGGATGTGCTGATGGTGCGTGCTGGACCCGAAAATGCCACTGACGTTTCAGAAGTCGGTATGGGTCAGAAGCATGAGCATGAGGGTGCACCCAAACACACCCGGGAAGGTAAACACTGCCAGGCTAGTGGTGGCCACGGATGAAGCTATTGCCCCCTTCTTCACACAATCTCATAGCTTTGTAAGCGAAGCGTCGAGAAAACTAAAGTTTCCTGTGAATTGGGAGTGCCGCTGTACGATTTGCATGGACTTGTGTGCGTGGTTGTGCTGGTTACTTCGGGTGTTTGGGTACTACCGCCCTGAAGTAGTTGGTCTGCAGGCCCTAGTTGTCGCTTCGGGGGAGTGCACCCACACCCGGCCCTGTTTTCATTGCTTGCCAGCTACATATGTTTCCTTTTTGCAACGAAGGCTTCCCGGAGAAACATACATGAATACGCACTGGAGCACATGTTCCTCGCATCTCGAGAGGCCTTTTGGCTTGGGCCGGCTACTACCCCCTCAAGGGCATACATGCACGAACACAGGGTATTTTTTATTCCAGCATTCCAATCGGCGGCAGCGACGAGCGGCCAGCTACATTATTACATTTTTTGCATGAATGAATTGCAGGTCCCCATTTCTTATGTGTTATGCTGGTGTGCACTGACGGCACGGACCCGAACAATACATCGATAGAGCCCTGTTTGCAGCTGGTTGCTGACGCATTACCTGCACCTTGGTATGCAGTAGGTTGTATCAACCTAATCGCATCGCATTTTTTCTGTTCTTTTGTCGTACGGCACGGTGCACAGGTTCAGCCGTAGCAGTCGTACAGTACGGCATGTGGCGTATGCTTGGTGCTGTCGTACATCCATCTGCCAGACCTGCTCGGTTAGCTCAGTCGGTAGAGCGCACGGCTGTTAACCGTAAGGTCGACGGTTCGATCCCGTCATCGAGCGCAGAGTGGTGAGGATGTGCAGGGGTCGTAGCTCAAATGGTAGAGCGCCCGCTTAGCATGCGATGCTGAGCGCCGCAGATGATGTGCGGGAGGTAGGGGGATCGATGCCCTCCGACTCCAACGGACAGAACTATTACTGTGTGCACGTGCACTCAACCCATTGAAACACGACAGGCTTTATGCTGGGGAAGGTGATAAGGAAGGAAGGTACAGAGTGTGCTGTCCCGGGAAGGCTGTTTTGGAAGTGATCCCGGGACAGATTCTTGAACAGAAGAGGCTGGATGGATGCCAATCGATTCCATTGCTGATGG
The DNA here is from genome assembly GCF_000143455.1 of Volvox carteri f. nagariensis. Classification (NCBI taxonomy): domain Eukaryota; kingdom Viridiplantae; phylum Chlorophyta; class Chlorophyceae; order Chlamydomonadales; family Volvocaceae; genus Volvox; species Volvox carteri. The sequence continues at coordinate 37,009 of NW_003307655.1, read as the reverse complement.
CCGAGATGATGGAACCACTGGTGTAGTGACACACCTGCAAAAGCCGACCCGGAGTGGAAACTTGCTGCTGCCGCCGTTGATTCCAGGCACAGATTCCACGGGATGTGCTGATGGTGCGTGCTGGACCCGAAAATGCCACTGACATTTCAGAAGTCGGTATGGGTCAGAAGCATGAGCATGAGGGTGCACCCAAACACACCCGGGAAGGTAAACACTGCCAGGCTAGTGGTGGCCACGGATGAAGCTATTGCCCCCTTCTTCACACAATCTCATAGCTTTGTAAGCGAAGCGTCGAGAAAACTAAAGTTTCCTGTGAATTGGGAGTGCCGCTGTACGATTTGCATGGACTTGTGTGCGTGGTTGTGCTGGTTACTTCGGGTGTTTGGGTACTACCGCCCTGAAGTAGTTGGTCTGCAGGCCCTAGTTGTCGCTTCGGGGGAGTGCACCCACACCCGGCCCTGTTTTCATTGCTTGCCAGCTACATATGTTTCCTTTTTGCAACGAAGGCTTCCCGCGAAAACATACATGAATACGCACTGGAGCACATGTTCCTCGCATCTCGAGAGGCCTTTTTGGCCTGGGCCGGCTACTACCCCCTCAAGGCATACATGCACGAACACAGGGTATTTTTTTATTCCAGCATTCCAATCGGCGGCCAGCGACGAGCGGCCAGCTACATTATTACATTTTTTGCATGAATGAATTGCAGGTCCCCATTTCTTATGTGTTATGCTGGTGTGCACTGACGGCACGGACCCGAACAATACATCGATAGAGCCCTGTTTGCAGCTGGTTGCTGACGCATTACCTGCACCTTGGTATGCAGTAGGTTGTATCAACCTAATCGCATCGCATTTTTTCTGTTCTTTTGTCGTACGGCACGGTGCACAGGTTCAGCCGTAGCAGTCGTACAGTACGGCATGTGGCGTATGCTTGGTGCTGTCGTACATCCATCTGCCAGACCTGCTCGGTTAGCTCAGTCGGTAGAGCGCACGGCTGTTAACCGTAAGGTCGACGGTTCGATCCCGTCATCGAGCGTAGAGTGGTGAGGATGTGCAGGGGTCGTAGCTCAAATGGTAGAGCGCCCGCTTAGCATGCGATGCTGAGCGCTGCAGATGATATGCGGGAGGTAGGGGGATCGATGCCCTCCGACTCCAACGGACAGAACTATTACTGTGTGCACGTGCACTCAACCCATTGAAACACGACAGGCTTTATGCTGGGGAAGGTGATAAGGAAGGAAGGTACAGAGTGTGCTGTCCCGGGAAGGCTGTTTTGGAAGTGATCCCGGGACAGATTCTTGAACAGAAGAGGCTGGATGGATGCCAATCGATTCCATTGCTGATGGCCGAGATGATGGAACCACTGGTGTAGTGACACACCTGCAAAAGCCGACCCGGAGTGGAAACTTGCTGCTGCCGCCGTTGATTCCAGGCACAGATTCCACGGGATGTGCTGATGGTGCGTGCTGGACCCGAAAATGCCACTGACGTTTCAGAAGTCGGCATGGGTCAGAAGCATGAGCATGAGGGTGCACCCAAACACACCCGGGAAGGTAAACACTGCCAGGCTAGTGGTGGCCACGGATGAAGCTATTGCCCCCTTCTTCACACAATCTCATAGCTTTGTAAGCGAAGCGTCGAGAAAACTAAAGTTTCCTGTGAATTGGGAGTGCCGCTGTACGATTTGCATGGACTTGCGTGCGTGGTTGTGCTGGTTACTTCGGGTGTTTGTGTACTACCGCCCTGAAGTAGTTGGTCTGCAGGCCCTAGTTGTCGCTTCGGGGGAGTGCACCCACACCCGGCCCTGTTTTCATTGCTTGCCAGCTACATATGTTTCCTTTTTGCAACGAAGGCTTCCCGCGAAAACATACATGAATACGCACTGGAGCACATGTTCCTCGCATCTCGAGAGGCCTTTTTGGCCTGGGCCGGCTACTACCCCCTCAAGGCATACATGCACGAACACAGGGTATTTTTTTATTCCAGCATTCCAATCGGCGGCCAGCGACGAGCGGCCAGCTACATTATTACATTTTTTGCATGAATGAATTGCAGGTCCCCATTTCTTATGTGTTATGCTGGTGTGCACTGACGGCACGGACCCGAACAATACATCGATAGAGCCCTGTTTGCAGCTGGTTGCTGACGCATTACCTGCACCTTGGTATGCAGTAGGTTGTATCAACCTAATCGCATCGCATTTTTTCTGTTCTTTTGTCGTACGGCACGGTGCACAGGTTCAGCCGTAGCAGTCGTACAGTACGGCATGTGGCGTATGCTTGGTGCTGTCGTACATCCATCTGCCAGACCTGCTCGGTTAGCTCAGTCGGTAGAGCGCACGGCTGTTAACCGTAAGGTCGACGGTTCGATCCCGTCATCGAGCGTAGAGTGGTGAGGATGTGCAGGGGTCGTAGCTCAAATGGTAGAGCGCCCGCTTAGCATGCGATGCTGAGCGCTGCAGATGATATGCGGGAGGTAGGGGGATCGATGCCCTCCGACTCCAACGGACAGAACTATTACTGTGTGCACGTGCACTCAACCCATTGAAACACGACAGGCTTTATGCTGGGGAAGGTGATAAGGAAGGAAGGTACAGAGTGTGCTGTCCCGGGAAGGCTGTTTTGGAAGTGATCCCGGGACAGATTCTTGAACAGAAGAGGCTGGATGGAT
>NW_003307655.1:30304-33083 GCF_000143455.1 Volvox carteri f. nagariensis | reverse complement strand
CTACCCCCTCAAGGCATACATGCACGAACACAGGGTATTTTTTTATTCCAGCATTCCAATCGGCGGCCAGCGACAAGCGGCCAGCTACATTATTACATGTTTTGCATGAATAGGGGGATCGATGCCCTCCGACTCCAACGGACGATTTGCATGGACTTGTGTGCGTGGTTGTGCTGGTTACTTCGGGTGTTTGTGTACTACCGCCCTGAAGTAGTTGGTCTGCAGGCCCTAGTTGTCGCTTTGGGGGAGTGCACCCACACCCGGCCCTGTTTTTATTGCTTGCCAGCTACATATGTTTCCTTTTTGCAACGAAGGCTTCCCGCGAAAACATACATGAATACGCACTGGAGCACATGTTCCTCGCATCTCGAGAGGCCTTTTTGGCCTGGGCCGGCTACTACCCCCTCAAGGCATACATGCACGAACACAGGGTATTTTTTTATTCCAGCATTCCAATCGGCGGCCAGCGACGAGCGGCCAGCTACATTATTACATTTTTTGCATGAATGAATTGCAGGTCCCCATTTCTTATGTGTTATGCTGGTGTGCACTGACGGCACGGACCCGACCAATACATCGATAGAGCCCTGTTTGCAGCTGGTTGCTGACGCATTACCTGCACCTTGGTATGCAGTAGGTTGTATCAACCTAATCGCATCGCATTTTTTCTGTTCTTTTGTCGTACGGCACGGTGCACAGCTTCAGCCGTAGCAGTCGTACAGTACGGCATGTGGCGTATGCTTGGTGCTGCCGTACAGCCATCTGCCAGACCTGCTCGGTTAGCTCAGTCGGTAGAGCGCACGGCTGTTAACCGTAAGGTCGACGGTTCGATCCCGTCATCGAGCGCAGAGTGGTGTGGATGTGCAGGGGTCGTAGCTCAAATGGTAGAGCGCCCGCTTAGCATGCGATGCTGAGCGCCGCAGATGATGTGCGGGAGGTAGGGGGATCGATGCCCTCCGACTCCAACGGACGGAACTATTACTGTGTGCACGTGCACTCAACCCATTGAAACACGACAGGCTTTATGCTGGGGAAGGTGATAAGGAAGGAAGGTACAGAGTGTGCTGTCCCGGGAAGGCTGTTTTGGAAGTGATCCCGGGACAGATTCTTGAACAGAAGAGGCTGGATGGATGCCAATCGATTCCATTGCTGATGGCCGAGATGATGGAACCACTGGTGTAGTGACACACCTGCAAAAGCCGACCCGGAGTGGAAACTTGCTGCTGCCGCCGTTGATTCCAGGCACAGATTCCACGGGATGTGCTGATGGTGCGTGCTGGACCCGAAAATGCCACTGACGTTTCAGAAGTCGGCATGGGTCAAAAGCATGAGCATGAGGGTGCACCCAAACACACCCGGGAAGGTAAACACTGCCAGGCTAGTGGTGGCCACGGATGAAGCTATTGCCCCCTTCTTCACACAATCTCATAGCTTTGTAAGCGAAGCGTCGAGAAAACTAAAGTTTCCTGTGAATTGGGAGTGCCGCTGTACGATTTGCATGGACTTGTGTGCGTGGTTGTGCTGGTTACTTCGGGTGTTTGGGTACTACCGCCCTGAAGTAGTTGGTCTGCAGGCCCTAGTTGTCGCTTCGGGGGAGTGCACCCACACCCGGCCCTGTTTTCATTGCTTGCCAGCTACATATGTTTCCTTTTTGCAACGAAGGCTTCCCGCGAAAACATACATGAATACGCACTGGAGCACATGTTCCTCGCATCTCGAGAGGCCTTTTTGGCCTGGGCCGGCTACTACCCCCTCAAGGCATACATGCACGAACACAGGGTATTTTTTTATTCCAGCATTCCAATCGGCGGCCAGCGACGAGCGGCCAGCTACATTATTACATTTTTTGCATGAATGAATTGCAGGTCCCCATTTCTTATGTGTTATGCTGGTGTGCACTGACGGCACGGACCCGACCAATACATCGATAGAGCCCTGTTTGCAGCTGGTTGCTGACGCATTACCTGCACCTTGGTATGCAGTAGGTTGTATCAACCTAATCGCATCGCATTTTTTCTGTTCTTTTGTCGTACGGCACGGTGCACAGGTTCAGCCGTAGCAGTCGTACAGTACGGCATGTGGCGTATGCTTGGTGCTGTCATACATCCATCTGCCAGACCTGCTCGGTTAGCTCAGTCGGTAGAGCGCACGGCTGTTAACCGTAAGGTCGACGGTTCGATCCCGTCATCGAGCGTAGAGTGGTGAGGATGTGCAGGGGTCGTAGCTCAAATGGTAGAGCGCCCGCTTAGCATGCGATGCTGAGCGCTGCAGATGATGTGCGGGAGGTAGGGGGATCGATGCCCTCCGACTCCAACGGACAGAACTATTACTGTGTGCACGTGCACTCAACCCATTGAAACACGACAGGCTTTATGCTGGGGAAGGTGATAAGGAAGGAAGGTACAGAGTGTGCTGTCCCGGGAAGGCTGTTTTGGAAGTGATCCCGGGACAGATTCTTGAACAGAAGAGGCTGGATGGATGCCAATCGATTCCATTGCTGATGGCCGAGATGATGGAACCACTGGTGTAGTGACACACCTGCAAAAGCCGACCCGGAGTGGAAACTTGCTGCTGCCGCCGTTGATTCCAGGCACAGATTCCACGGGATGTGCTGATGGTGCGTGCTGGACCCGAAAATGCCACTGACGTTTCAGAAGTCGGCATGGGTCAGAAGCATGAGCATGAGGGTGCACCCAAACACACCCGGGAAGGTAAACACTGCCAGGCTAGTGGTGGCCACGGATGAAGCTATTGCCCCCTTCTTCACACAATCTCATAG
>NW_003307655.1:16320-30254 GCF_000143455.1 Volvox carteri f. nagariensis | reverse complement strand
AGGGGGATCGATGCCCTCCGACTCCAACGGACGATTTGCATGGACTTGTGTGCGTGGTTGTGCTGGTTACTTCGGGTGTTTGTGTACTACCGCCCTGAAGTAGTTGGTCTGCAGGCCCTAGTTGTCGCTTTGGGGGAGTGCACCCACACCCGGCCCTGTTTTTATTGCTTGCCAGCTACATATGTTTCCTTTTTGCAACGAAGGCTTCCCGCGAAAACATACATGAATACGCACTGGAGCACATGTTCCTCGCATCTCGAGAGGCCTTTTTGGCCTGGGCCGGCTACTACCCCCTCAAGGCATACATGCACGAACACAGGGTATTTTTTTATTCCAGCATTCCAATCGGCGGCCAGCGACGAGCGGCCAGCTACATTATTACATTTTTTGCATGAATGAATTGCAGGTCCCCATTTCTTATGTGTTATGCTGGTGTGCACTGACGGCACGGACCCGACCAATACATCGATAGAGCCCTGTTTGCAGCTGGTTGCTGACGCATTACCTGCACCTTGGTATGCAGTAGGTTGTATCAACCTAATCGCATCGCATTTTTTCTGTTCTTTTGTCGTACGGCACGGTGCACAGCTTCAGCCGTAGCAGTCGTACAGTACGGCATGTGGCGTATGCTTGGTGCTGCCGTACAGCCATCTGCCAGACCTGCTCGGTTAGCTCAGTCGGTAGAGCGCACGGCTGTTAACCGTAAGGTCGACGGTTCGATCCCGTCATCGAGCGCAGAGTGGTGTGGATGTGCAGGGGTCGTAGCTCAAATGGTAGAGCGCCCGCTTAGCATGCGATGCTGAGCGCCGCAGATGATGTGCGGGAGGTAGGGGGATCGATGCCCTCCGACTCCAACGGACGGAACTATTACTGTGTGCACGTGCACTCAACCCATTGAAACACGACAGGCTTTATGCTGGGGAAGGTGATAAGGAAGGAAGGTACAGAGTGTGCTGTCCCGGGAAGGCTGTTTTGGAAGTGATCCCGGGACAGATTCTTGAACAGAAGAGGCTGGATGGATGCCAATCGATTCCATTGCTGATGGCCGAGATGATGGAACCACTGGTGTAGTGACACACCTGCAAAAGCCGACCCGGAGTGGAAACTTGCTGCTGCCGCCGTTGATTCCAGGCACAGATTCCACGGGATGTGCTGATGGTGCGTGCTGGACCCGAAAATGCCACTGACGTTTCAGAAGTCGGCATGGGTCAGAAGCATGAGCATGAGGGTGCACCCAAACACACCCGGGAAGGTAAACACTGCCAGGCTAGTGGTGGCCACGGATGAAGCTATTGCCCCCTTCTTCACACAATCTCATAGCTTTGTAAGCGAAGCGTCGAGAAAACTAAAGTTTCCTGTGAATTGGGAGTGCCGCTGTACGATTTGCATGGACTTGTGTGCGTGGTTGTGCTGGTTACTTCGGGTGTTTGGGTACTACCACCCTGAAGCAGTTGGTCTGCAGGCCCTAGTTGTCGCTTTGGGGGAGTGCACCCACACCCGGCCCTGTTTTCATTGCTTGCCAGCTACATATGTTTCCTTTTTGCAACGAAGGCTTCCCGCGAAAACATACATGAATACGCACTGGAGCACATGTTCCTCGCATCTCGAGAGGCCTTTTTGGCCTGGGCCGGCTACTACCCCCTCAAGGCATACATGCACAAACACAGGGTATTTTTTTATTCCAGCATTCCAATCGGCGGCCAGCGACGAGCGGCCAGCTACATTATTACATTTTTTGCATGAATGAATTGCAGGTCCCCATTTCTTATGTGTTATGCTGGTGTGCACTGACGGCACAGACCCGACCAATACATCGATAGAGCCCTGTTTGCAGCTGGTTGCTGACGCATTACCTGCACCTTGGTATGCAGTAGGTTGTATCAACCTAATCGCATCGCATTTTTTCTGTTCTTTTGTCGTACGGCACGGTGTACAGGTTCAGCCGTAGCAGTCGTACAGTACGGCATGTGGCGTATGCTTGGTGCTGTCGTACATCCATCTGCCAGACCTGCTCGGTTAGCTCAGTCGGTAGAGCGCACGGCTGTTAACCGTAAGGTCGACGGTTCGATCCCGTCATCAAGCGCAGAGTGGTGAGGATGTGCAGAGGTCGTAGCTCAAATGGTAGAGCGCCCGCTTAGCATGCGATGCTGAGCGCCGCAGATGATGTGCGGGAGGTAGGGGGATCGATGCCCTCCGACTCCAACGGACAGAACTATTACTGTGTGCACGTGCACTCAACCCATTGAAACACGACAGGCTTTATGCTGGGGAAGGTGATAAGGAAGGAAGGTACAGAGTGTGCTGTCCCGGGAAGGCTGTTTTGGAAGTGATCCCGGGACAGATTCTTGAACAGAAGAGGCTGGATGGATGCCAATCGATTCCATTGCTGATGGCCGAGATGATGGAACCACTGGTGTAGTGACACACCTGCAAAAGCCGACCCGGAGTGGAAACTTGCTGCTGCCGCCGTTGATTCCAGGCACAGATTCCACCGGATGTGCTGATGGTGCGTGCTGGACCCGAAAATGCCACTGACATTTCAGAAGTCGGCATGGGTCAGAATAATAATAATATTAATAGTACGCCGGCCGAGGCCTGGCGTGTGTTAAGGGGGTGGGGAACTGAGGGGCGGTGTAGCCGCCCCTGTATGCCCGCACCACCGTGGGAAACCGTTCGGGTTGTACCGGTTACTTGACTGTACCCTCCAGTACTCGCCGCGCCCGGATAATCGTGCCCGCTGCTTTGATTGTTTGCCGGTGGAGGTGCAGGCAGGTCTTCTGGGCCTGCTCAGCGGACGAGCTGAGTCTGCACAGTATTGGTTTTAGTGTGTTGGTTATCGTCCCAGTACTTCCCAGGGTGACGATTTGCGCCTCGGTGTAGTGCACCGTCCAGCCTGCTTTCGTGAGTTCCTCTGTTAGCCGTGCATGCTGTGCGGTTTTCTGTTCGAGTTTGTCGGAGTGCTGTAGGTCACTGGTGTAGCCTACTTCAACAATGTATACATCATGCTTGGATTTGCACTCCGGCCCCTGGTACCGTTTGCGCTTGGTTCTGTGCGCGGGGAGGTCGGGGATGAACATGATGTCTGGGTGGAGGCGACGGATTTCCTCGTCCACTAAGTGTGGCAGCATCCATTTGGGGACGTGCATCCCACTGCAGTACGGCGGGAGATCCTCTTCTTTACTGGCGTCCATAATCATGAAGCCACCACCGTGGTGGCCTCCATTAACGCAGTCGGCAATAGTGCGCGTCACTTGGTTATGCCGGTTGATATACATGCCCTTCATGGTTGGGTGGGGGCACCCGCCGAGTATGTGGGCTCCTGAGTCGGGTGTGGGGCCGGTCGGGCCGCAGCTGCGGCAGATAGGGCAGTTGCCGTCTCCGCCTCGTCCGTAAAGTTTCTTTAGCTTAGCATTAAATAGCAGCCCGTATTGAGCTTTCAGTACTTGCAGTTTGAGCCAGTGTGGCATCTTTGCGTTACTAAGGAAGGAATTGCTAGATTTGGGGTCTAACTTCGAGGCGGTGTTACGCCATTTTTCAGTTAGTATTGTGTTGTTGGTATAGCCTGCGAAGGTACCTTGCTGGAGACGCTTATAAAGGCCTTTGTTCAGGTCACTAACGTAAAGACCAGTGTCGCGTTGTTTCAGCCAGAACACTTTATCGAAGGGGGCATTGTCGGCCTTTTCAGTAAATGTTGCTGGGTTCTCACCTCGTGCGACAGATGTTGCTCCTTTGTCAGCTTTGTCATTACCATCAAGGCCTGTGTGCGATTTCACTTTCAGGAAGTGAACGGTTATGTTCTGTTGGGCGCATTCGTACAGTAGGTCGGCGATGTCCATTAGTAAGGCTTTGTGCTTGGAAATATGCAGTTTACTCGGATCGTTTACTGCTCTTTTGATAAGATCCAGTGAGGCTTGCGAGTCAGTGGCAATAGTTAAGGTGATGTTCACTGCCCTTTGGGTTGATAGAGCTACGCGTATTGCTGCCAGCTCTGCCCGTTGAATGGTATTCGTACATCCTTCACCCGCTGGGTCGATGTGCAGCGTTTTTCCGGTGGGTCCACAGTATGCAGCTGCACCCAACTTGTTCTGGCCGTCGTTTTCAGCCGATTTAATACAGCTACCGTCGGTCCAGATGATAGTGTGCGGGTCCATCTTGAGTGGTACTTGTCCGGGAAAAGCTGCTGTCAGGCGCTGCTGGAGCATCTGTCCGTCCGAGTGGGGGACTTTGGCGGTTGGTCTTGGTCTGGGCGGCTTTGAGGCATTCATCTTGCGCATGACCTGAGCGACTTTGTTTGGGTAGGGTCGTTGGGTGCCGACACAGTGAGTACCCGCGGACATGTCCCACAGTCGCAGGTGTTTTCTGGGGAGGCCGGTGGCGTCCATCGCTTCAAGTTCGGATAGGAGTGCCTTCATGGACCGGGCGTTTAGTCCTCGGATCGCCGTGTCGTTGGCCACCATGACGAGGTCCAGGCCCCCCTTGTAGTCAGGGGTAGGGCCATCAGTTCCAGTCCCGCTGGTAAGCTTGCACGCTTCACCGCGGCTCAGCCGCGCGAGCTGGAAGACATACGGTGTGTTGTGTAGCTGTGTGTGGGGGCCAGTTCGGCTGTGCGGGACAATGAGTAGTGTGGCGGTGGGCAGTGCGGATGTCATTGTATGTGTTGTGCCTGCGACTGCCCACATTACTGCCTTCTTGACACTGGTGGGGTCAGGGTTCGGGTGTGCTATCGAGAGGCCTGTAAATGGCTGAGAGAATGCATCTATGTTTGCCCCGAAGAGTTGGTCTTCTGCGTGGGCACTGAAGTAGTATTGCACCTCTTCACCGCAGTTAAGCGGGGATGAGAACCTTTCGACGACTGGACCGGCATCCAGGGTGCGCAGGGCATCAATCAGCATACAGCGCAGTTTTCTGCTCATGGTCGCCTGCGACCGTGGCGGGCCTTTCGTTTCGCGCCCATCGGGGTCCTTTCCATACCGCAGGAGAAGGCGCGCGACATCCTCGGTGAAGCCGCCCTGGGAGGACAGGCTTCTGTGCACCTCCGGGTAAGTGTCGATCGTGTGTTGGTATTGCACTCTGAGGGTCTCCAGGCGTTGCAGGGTGAGGGTGCCCACACATTTCCCTCTCGGGTCGTAGATGAAGGCCGTGTTCCCTTCGGTCGAGCTGCCCTCTCTGGTTAGCAGACCTAGCTGGATTCGGTAATTTCCCGTGGGGCGCATGTCCATGTATGGGTTGCACGGCGCAGTCACTCTGGGAAAAGGGGGGTCATTTTACCCGTAATTCTGGGTCAATCCACCCGTAATTTGACAGAAATTACGGGTCCGTAACACGTTACGGGTCCCGTAATTTGAGCACAAGGATACGGGTGAACATTTACGGGTGAAGACCCAGTGATTACAGGTGCATTTTACACGGTGCTGGAGGTGAATTACGGGTGCATGTAACCAATTACACGCGAAATTACGTGTGAAGACCCAGTGATTATGGGTGGATTTTACGCGGTGCTGGAGGTGAATTATGGGTGCATGTAACCAATTACATGCGTAATTACGGGTGAAGACCCAGTGATTACGGGTGGATATTACGTGGTGCTGGAGGTGAATTACGGGCACATGTAACCAATTACACGCGAAATTACGGGTGAAGACCCAGTGATTGCGGGTGGATATTACGCGGTGCTGGAGGTGAATTACGGGCGCATGTAACCGATTACACGCAAAATTACGGGTGAAGACCCAGTGATTACGGGTGGATATTACGCGGTGCTGGAGGTGAATTACGGGCGCATGTAACCAATTACACGCGAAATTACGGGTGAAGACCCAGTTATCACGGGTTACACGGGCAGATATTACTCTGTGATGTGATGCTTACTGCGTGTTAAATTAACGATTGGTGAATACTGCAGCAAGCCTCAAGATGGACGCGAACCCCTTGTCAAAGTAGCCTAAGTCTAAGTATGCTTGTGGACCAAGGCGCTTTGGACTCACAACGCCAACCAGCCAGCCTGACAGCCTGATGCATTCATCCAAACCATCGTCCTCGAAAACAGCGTTCATGTCACCCCCCATACAGCAAGTGCTCTCCAAGAAGTCTCACCACCACTTGCAGAGTTCGTGCCTACTGCTGACTCCTATGGATGAAACCCCCGATGTATGACATGTACCGGCACCTATTGGGATTGGTCTGTCCCATCCTGCCTGGGGCCGACCTGGTGTGTGCACCCCCAAGCACTCATCACTGCTGCCATGTTACTGCTCACTTCCACCACTGCCACTGCTGCCACTGCCACTGTTGCTGCTGCTAGCTTCGCTATATTTGCCTGTGTCCTCCGAGCTGGACTCCTCCCCAGCGCCAGTGGCTAGGACCTCTTCCTCACCAGCATCCGACCCACCCTCCGAGCTACCCTCCTCTGTCTGCCCCCTCTGCCAGCCAGACGACATGGAGAGTGACCCACCAGCGCCACCGAGCCACCCTGCAGAACCAGCCTGCACAGGACGGAAACGCACAAGATCTGTCCACCAGCGGCAACAGGATTTCATCAACAACAATACATGCTGTGACAACAGCAATGTGGGAACAGATAGTGCAGCTATACACGGCGTGCAACTCCGCGACCCGGCCCCGCAATGCACATCCTATATGGAAACGAGACACGTCATGGCAGCTCTGCGAAAAGACACCTGTAGGAGTGTGCCCAACCTAGGGAACCCCCCTGGGCCTATCGTCCAGGGACCGCGACTGCGCCCAAGCTGGCAAACCCGTCGCACTCTAAGCATTGGCATGACCCCCGTGACAGGAGAAGTCGGTACCCCAAACCCAGTGCTGGTGTACCTTGCAGAAAAGGGACTCGACTGTATGCCGGTAGCGCCATGTAACCCTCGCGCCGGCACAGGTGCAGGGGCAGCAAGGGCCGGCCAGAACACCGCCGACAGGGACCACGCCGGTGATCAGCCTGCACCCGAACTGGCCGGAGCGCTACCGGGGACACCGAAGCCACCAGAGCACCTCACCCCGCAATGGTGGAGACCTCGATGGAAAGTCGCCCGCGATCAAATACTGGAGGACAGGATACCCTGGAAGCCTGGAAAAGGCCAGGCAAAGGACACAACGGGGCAACAACAGATAGTTTATGACCTATACAACGATGTAGAGGACATCGTAGAAGTACTCACGGGCCCTATCACAAAATGCATCATCCCCTCAAATGTTAAACCTCCCAAGAAACAGAAAATCGGGGCCGATATGACCGCAACCCACGAACAGTACTACACGGTTCGCTGGAAAGACACTATCACCCCGATATCTATCGTCAGCACATACACCAGCATGGGATACATGCCCAGACAGCTATTACCAGTGACAGGTCTTTACAGCACGCGGATCGACCGCCACTTCTGCAGAGCGGTATGGGAACCGTCAGATATCCCCGCCGTGCAACTCGGTAGGTTACCCAACGGACCAGCGGCGATGGCGAGGTACGAGCAAACGAGGTTGCAGAGCGTGAACCCCCTCTCGAGATACCCCAAACCCAAGGACAGCAATCTAACGAACCCTCAGAGGCAAGGCCGATGGAACCCGCCCCCCTCGGAGCAGACCCAGCGGGCACACCTTATTCGAGCAAACACTACCTTTGAGACTGCACCGTGCAACCCATACATGGACACGCGCCCCACGGGAAATTACCGAACCAAGCTAGGTCTGCTAACCAGAGAGGGCGGCTCGACTGAAGGGAACACGGCCTTCATCTATGACCCGAGAGGGAAATGCGTGGGCACCCTCACCCTGCAACGCCTGCAGACCCTCAGAGTGCGATACCAACACACGATCGACACTTACCCGGAGGTGCACAGAAGCCTGTCCTCCCAGGGCAGCTTCACCGAGGACGTCGCGCACCTTCTCCTGCGGTATGGAAAGGACCCCGACGGGTGCGAAATGAAAGGCCCGCCACGGTCGCAGGCGACCATGAGCAGAAAACTGTGCTGTATGCTGATTGATGCCCTGCACACCCTGGATGCCGGTCCAGTCATCGAAAGGTTCTCATCCCCGCTTAACTGCGGTGAAGAGGTGCAATACTACTTCAGTGTCCACACAGAAGACCAACTCTTCGGGGCAAACATATATGCATTCTCTCAGCCATTTACAGGCCTCTCGATAGCACACCCGAACCCTGACCCCACCAGTGTCAAGAAGGCAGTAATGTGGGCAGTCGCAGGTGCATCATACACAATGACATCCGCACTGCCCACCGCCACACTACTCATTGTCCCGCACAGCCGAACTGGCCCCCACATGCAGCTACGTATACACAACACACCATATGTCTTCCAGCTCGTGCGGCTGAGCCGCGGTGAAGCATGCAAGCTTACCAGCGGGACTGGAACTGATGGCCCCACCCCTGACTACAAGGGGGGCCTGGACCTCGTCATGGTGGCCAACGACATGGTGATCCGAGGACTAAACGCCCGATCCATGAAGGCGCTCCTATCCGAACTCGAAGCGATGGACACCACCGGCCTCCCCAGAAAACATCTGCGACTGCGGGACATGTCCGCGGGTACTCACTGCATCGGCACCCAACGACCCTACCCAAACAAAGTCGCTCAGGTCATGCGCAAGATGAATGCCTCAAAGCCGCCCAGACCAAGACCAACCGCCAAAGTCCCCCACTCGGACGGACAGATGCTCCAGCAGCACCTGACAGCAGCTTTTCCCGGACAAGTACCACTCAGGATGGACCCGCACACTATCATCTGGACCGACGGTAGCTGTATTAAATCGGCTGAAAACGACGGCCAGAACAAGTTGGGTGCGGCTGCATACTGTGGACCCACCGGAAAAACGCTGCACATCGACCCAGCGGGCGAAGGATGTACAAATACCATTCAACGGGCAGAGCTGGCAGCAATACGTGTAGCTCTATCAACCCAAAGGGCGGTGAACATCACCTTAACAATTGCCACTGACTCGCAAGCCTCACTGGATCTTATCAAAAGAGCAGTAAACGATCCGAGTAAACTGCATATTTCCAAGCACAAAGCCTTACTAATGGACATTGCCGACCTACTGTACGAATGCGCCCAACAGAACATAACCGTTCACTTCCTGAAAGTGAAATTGCACACAGGCCTTGATGGTAATGACAAAGCTGACAAAGGAGCAACATCTGTCGCACGAGGTGAGAACCCAGCAACATTTACTGAAAAGGCCGACAATGCCCCGTTCGATAAAGTGTTCTGGCTGAAACAACGCGACACTGGTCTTTACATTAGTGACCTGAACAAAGGCCTTTATAAGCGTCTCCAGCAAGGTACCTTCGCAGGCTATACCAACGACACAATACTAACTGAAAAATGGCGTAACACTGCCTCGAAGTTAGACCCCGAATCTAGCAATTCCTTCCTTAGTAACACAAAGATGCCACACTGGCTCAAACTGCAAGTACTGAAAGCTCGATACAGGCTGCTATTTAATGCTAAACTAAAGAAACTTTACGGACGAGGCGGAGACGGCAACTGCCCTCCCTATGGCAGTCTGGAGACGTGTAACTCGTCAGGCTCGGTAGCTACGGGGCAGTTGTCTGGACAGGTTACTCGCCAGCTAGAAGCTTGATAAATGTGCAACCTTGAAAGTGTCATAATTAGGCACAGATATGCGCGCTGAGTGTGTGAAATGTTATGACGAGGTTAGTTAACATGTTTGCCATCAAATATGAGTGTAGGGAGGCATTATTTGTCCTTACGATTTGCTCTCTACCTACGGCCATTTGGCAGTCCAGAGACGTGTAGCGCCCAAGGCTCAGCAGCTACGGGACGGTTGTCTGGATGAGGTTACTTTTGACGTGGGTTATGTCAGCCAATTGCATGGAAACCTCGTCGGTCGTAATTTTGTTCAGTAAACCTGACAAGGTTTTAAATGATTTCAGCTGACTTTCGGATATTGTGGCATGGACCCACTACATTGGCGGACCTGGTCGACCAGGTCGATCGACGTTGTCCTCGGGTAACCTTGCCTATGTACTTATTTGTTCATCAACTATATTCTACTTTGTGCTGGAACAATCGGCGTTCCTTTGGGCCATGACCATGACTACCAATGGTCATGTTACATCGGAGCACCAAAACAAGTGGCAAACACCCTAAGTAACCTAAATTTCACTTATGATAAGTTCACCGGCTATATTCATGCTTCCCAATGTGCTTTGGCTATTATGGCTTCAATGTCCAATGTCCCAATGTAGGCAGGTAGTGGTGGGCCACATCTGCGCCACGGTTGTGTGTTTCGTTGTGGAATCGTTACCCGTTGCCCTCTTTCTTGTTCCTGATGCTATGGAGGGTGGCTGGGGCTGGTTGGGGGAGGGGGGCGTGTATGTTTCGCCTCCGCCATTGACGTGCCTGCCCTAATTGTCATGTTCCCATCCATGTGCTGCACGTGCAGCAGGCCTCGGAAGATGGGGCCGACGTCCAGCCGGGAATGGAGGTAAGATGGGGGCGGGGGTCGGGGCTCTTATGTGTTTTTCATGGGCCATCAAAATGCTGTCGTACTCCGATATGGCTATCGGAGTACGGCAGATTTGTTTGATGTAGGCAGATAGTGGTGGGCCACATCTGTGCCACGGTTGTGTGTTTCGTTGTAGAATCGTTACCCGTTGCCCTCTTTCTTGTTCCTGATGCTATGGAGGGTGGCTGGGGCTGGTTGGGGGAGGGGGGCGTGTATGTTTCGCCTCCGCCATTGACGTGCCTGCCCTAATTGTCATGTTCCCATCCATGTGCTGCACGTGCAGCAGGCCTCGGAAGATGGGGCCAACGTCCAACCGGGAATGGAGGTAAGATGGGGGCGAGGGTCGGGGCTCTTATGTGTTTTACGTGGGGCATCAAGACGCTGTCGTAC
Source organism: Volvox carteri f. nagariensis (assembly GCF_000143455.1). NCBI lineage: Eukaryota > Viridiplantae > Chlorophyta > Chlorophyceae > Chlamydomonadales > Volvocaceae > Volvox > Volvox carteri. Next base: position 19,370 of record NW_003307655.1, on the reverse strand, counting down.
TACGATATGGCTATCGGAGTACGGCAGATTTGTTTGATGTAGGCAGGTAGTGGTGGGCCACATCTGTGCCACGTTTGTGTGTTTCGTTGTGTATTCGTTACCCGTTGCCCTCTTTCTTGTTCCTGATGCTAATTGTCATGTTCCCATCCATGTGCTGCACGTGCAGCAGGCCTCGGAAGATGGGGCCGACGTCCAGCCGGGAATGGAGGTAAGATGGGGGCGAGGGTCGGGGCTCTTATGTGTTTTACGTGGGGCATCAAAACGCTGTCGTACTCTGATATGGCTATCGGAGTACGGCAGATTTGTTTGATGTAGGCAGGTAGTGGTGGGCCACATCTGTGCCACGGTTGTGTGTTTCGTTGTGGAATCGTTACCTGTTGCCCTCTTTCTTGTTCCTGATGCTATGGAGGGTGGCTGGGGCTGGTTGGGGGAGGGGGGCGTGTATGTTTCGCCTCCGCCATTGACGTGCCTGCCCTAATTGTCATGTTCCCATCCATGTGCTGCACGTGCAGCAGGCCTCGGAAGATGGGGCCAACGTCCAACCGGGAATGGAGGTAAGATGGGGGCGAGGGTCGGGGCTCTTATGTGTTTTACGTGGGGCATCAAGACGCTGTCGTACTACGATATGGCTATCGGAGTACGGCAGATTTGTTTGATGTAGGCAGGTAGTGGTGGGCCACATCTGTGCCACGTTTGTGTGTTTCGTTGTGTATTCGTTACCCGTTGCCCTCTTTCTTGTTCCTGATGCTAATTGTCATGTTCCCATCCATGTGCTGCACGTGCAGCAGGCCTCGGAAGATGGGGCCGACGTCCAGCCGGGAATGGAGGTAAGATGGGGGCGAGGGTCGGGGCTCTTATGTGTTTTACGTGGGGCATCAAAACGCTGTCGTACTCTGATATGGCTATCGGAGTACGGCAGATTTGTTTGATGTAGGCAGGTAGTGGTGGGCCACATCTGTGCCACGGTTGTGTGTTTCGTTGTGGAATCGTTACCTGTTGCCCTCTTTCTTGTTCCTGATGCTATGGAGGGTGGCTGGGGCTGGTTGGGGGAGGGGGGCGTGTATGTTTCGCCTCCATTGTTATGTCATGCGATTAATCAAAGTAAATTGTGTGTGTTTGGTGTCAGCGATTGTACCGACAATGACAGCATTTATTAGCTTTATATTCACTAGCAGTCCAAGGCTTTAATGAATGTATTAACTCAAGGATCAGTCTATCACAACGATAACGGCGAAGGAAAAGAAGCCAAACTAACCTTACAAATTGTGAAAAGAAGAAGTCATATGTAAAACTGAGTGTTTGCTATTTATGTACTGGGTTAAATACTGGCTGAACAGCGACGCAGATCGGTCGTGCGATGATGCCGTGCGAAATCTTGCCGCCGCCGAAAAGTGCGTAACAGCACTACCTACATTTTCGTTTTTATGGCATTGTAAATTTGCATTTGATTAAGTGGTTCACCACTTTTGGCAGGCAAAATGGACGCTGACGCGGAACACAGTGCTTTAACCACACAGCATCAAGCACGCTACAAGGCTAAAAATCAATATGCTTAAACTTGCTGTCATATACTTCAAAGAAAAATTGCTGCAGATTCCGCTTAGCATGTAGAGACAGCGACGGATAGAATTCCCTTTAGGCTTTACGACTTGAGGGCCCTATAGAGACTGTACGGCATCATTGGCCTTCTTCCCTATAGGGACTGTACGGCATCATTGGCCTTCTTCCCTATAGAGACTGTATGGCAGTATCATTTTTTACCTAAGAGGTTACCTTTTTAGAGTTAGAAAGAAAGGAAGAATCATTTTTCACCTAAGAGTTACAGCTTTTCAGAAAGAACAAAGAACTATTTCTACGACTATTATAATTTTTGGGCCGATCATTGGCGAGCGCAATAATGAGCGGTAGCAATGACAGTATGCCGTGCATAAGCAGTCTGGAAAGGATTTGAACTTGATGCTATTTAGCCCAGCACAAGTAATATCCAACCTTGACCACGGATCTGGAGCAACCGCTGACGGAAGAGAAGAAATGAACAATGAACCCAACATAACACAAAAATGCAAAATATACACGGACATAAAGTTAAAGAAATGAATACGACTTAGCCAGCTTGGCTGCTGGACTGCCATGCTTGCACAGTCGAACTACCTCGCTCACATAGACCGCGGTTAGCTGCTTGCATGAATAAACAGAATGGTTCCACCTCAAATATATTTGCCGTTGGTGCCTTTCATTAGCGCCAGCCAATCTCTTGGCAGTACAGCGGCGACCCACAGGCAGGATCTGTACCTGTCTCATTGTGCTTTGCCACTCATTGCAGCATCAAACTAACAAGTGTTATCGTCTTTGTAATAATTACCTTACTCAGGATCAAGAGTCTCTGGCTGTGCTATAGTTGGCTCCAGCCCGACCCTACCCCTACCAAAATGAAACCGCTTTAAGAGCGCTCTCAACGCGATCTTAAGCCATATAAAGCACAAGTAGATGCCGCTGTTAAGAGCGTTCTGAGAACGCTCTTATCTGCCATGTTTTAAGATTGTGCCTTCTCAAGCGTTCTTAAGCGATCTCAAGAGAGCGCTCTTTGCAGGGAATCTTAAGCGTTCTCAGCGATCTTACCCGTTCTCAAGGACATTCTCAAACCATTTTCTCACGCATTCTTAAGCAATCTTTCACCACTCTTAAGCGTTCTTACACCGTTCTCTCACCAATCTTAAGCGTTCTTAAAGCGTTCTCAAGCGTTCTTACACCGTTCTCTCACCATTCTTAAGCGTTCTTACAGTGTTCTCAAGCGTTCTTACAGCGTTCTCTCACCATTCTTAAGCGTTCTTACAGCGTTCTCAAGCGTTCTTACAGCGTTCTCTCACCATTCTTAAGCGTTCTTACAGCGTTCTTACACCGTTCTCTCACCATTCTTAAGCGTTCTTACAGCATTCTCAAGCATTCTTACAGCGTTCTTATAGCGTTCTCACAGCATTCTCAAGTGTTCTTACAACATTCTCAAGCGTTCTCACAGCATTCTCAAGTATTCTTGCAGCGTTCTCAAGCGT
>NW_003307655.1:10758-13750 GCF_000143455.1 Volvox carteri f. nagariensis | reverse complement strand
ACCGAACCAACCCCATCCCGGCCCGCCGGCTGTCCAGCCGCCCCTCAGCGGCCNGTTTGCCACAAGCCTGCAGCTGGCAGAGCCTGGCGCGGAGGCGTCTGCGATTGACCGGCGAAGAAGGGAAAGGGAAACTTGTTAATCCACGATTGATTTCTTTTCAGAACTAGCCAGAGACACAATGGATTTCAAGCTAAATTGCGTTCCCCAATCCACTTCGAACTGTATGAATGCGAATGAATAATCTTATTCGGGAGTTTCATGCCCTCAAAGCGGGAACAAACGCTAAAACTGAATACATACATAGTTCTAAATCTTCTACTAAAATTTGGGGTTGAAGGTGGGTAACCGATGGGTAACCCATGGGTTACCGACCCAATCAGTGCCTTAGGGTGGGCGGGGCTTCTCAATGAAGGTACAGCTGATGGTACGACTGATGGATAACCGAATGAATGTTGTGCACAGGGACATATTGGTGAAGTAATAGGTAATGGGAGTGGCACATTACTATGCAAATCGACAGAAATTGCTTGGGGCCCGTTCCATACGTTGACTGACTAAATCCTTCGTTGGATAGTTGATTGTTGGGGCACGTCTGCTTCGCTTGTATACTGGGGCGACTTCCTGGTGCCAGCCAGTTTTCGAAGGGCCTTACCCGCTCGGTCCAGAGCTGTAGGGGCCCTCATGGTCGGTCTTGTGGATGATTTCAGCACTATGAACTTATTTCAGAATACAGGACTGACTCTCTGTTTCCTGCTTGAACTATGGAAGGGGCAAACCACTGTAACTTGTGCGTGTTTCTGCTAAGTTTTCCGCACCGTTGCATTCTCAAAGCCATTCTTTCGTAAAACCGTCATAAGAATGCTTGAGACTGGCATAAGAACGTTCTCAGCAGCGCCAGCATTCTCAAGCCGTTCTTAGCATTCTTAGCGTTCTCAGGAACATTCTTTAGCACGCTTCCATTTTGGTAGGGTACTCTCTAACCCCATAGGCCAAATCTCTAAAGATGCTTAAGAGGCAATATCACAATGGAAGCCAATGATGATTTTGTGGGTGGATTTGGGATGCAGCCCACGCAGCCGTCGGACAATAGGCGCAGGATGCACGAGGTCCAGCTGCAGCTATGATGCAGCCAACGAATGACAAGTGAGTGGCATCATCAGCCATTGCACTTGTTCATTAGATGAGCGGTACATTTTAAACGTGCCCAGCAACGTTTGCAGTGCTGCTGGTGATAAGGCCACCAAAGCGTTTGAGGAAATCCTGGCCGTCAGTGAAATGGAATATGACGACTTTGCCGAGTTCTATGGCAACTTGGCAACAAAGGACTTCACCATCACGACCACGCTCCTCATGCCATGGCTGCACACCTGGGCAGCACCAAACCCAAGCAACAACCCAAAGTATAATGTTGTCTCATGAGAAGTAGTAAAATTGGGCTTGCGTGCTAGACATTGCAACTGCTTGCTTGCATGACCTGCAGGACTCAAATGAGGGGGTTGCAACCCCATATGGTAAACTTGCTTCAGCAGGCATGTGTACAGAAGCGAGAAACGGGAGCTGCAGACGGCATCATCCACCAAAGCTCTGCCTACGATGAAGAAAGGTGGCATAAGCATGATGCCGCTCTGCCTGAGATATGGGTGCCGGTTTGGAAGCCATTGAGGATGGAGGCATATGTTGGCTACTGGCTCATATCACAGGGCATGACACGTGAATAGTGACCACTGGTGAGTTGTTCTCTGGGGGAAATCATGATGTAACAGGTTGATTAAGGCAACTACCCAGGTTTAAACAGGAAGACGCCGTTGAGGAAGTATGTTGGTTACTAGCTGATACACGGAACTAAGACTTGGGAATGGTGAGATGTTCCCAGCTGGGGAAGTCACGATAGATTGGGTTGGTTTTAGGCAAGTATCCTAGTTCCGACCTGAGTTCGATTCCCGGGCATGCATTTTCAGCTTGGGAGGTGATAGCTGTGACTACAGGTATCTACACAGTTACGTTCATCACTCTGATTTTGAGGGGGGGTAATTGTCATTCATGTGCAAGCAAACAAGGGCAACTGCAGTTTTTGGATTTTGTGTCAAATTACCTCTTGCTGCATATATTCTGTATGGAGTCTCCTATACAGGGTTTGGTGTATTTAACTTCTGATGGGCATGTTTGTCTGTCTACAGGGCCCACCCAGCAACCTGCAGCTGCTGTGGACAACACCACATGCTTTCCCCACCACACATCAGCACGCAGAGTCAGTGGAGGGTTAAAGCAGTAGTAAGGTGTGTGGCATAAAACTGCATTCTAAGTTCCACATCACAGTCATTGCAGTTCTTGATGGTCTGACAAAGGTGCTATTGTATGCCCCTGCCTGATCTTTGCTGCATACAGGCTCACAAGCTGCTTGTGGAGGACTGCTGCTGCAGCAATGTCTTGTAGTGTTAACTAACAGCGATGGAGGACGTCCTATTAGTCGACTAATACTAGGCATGACTACCAGAAGGTGTTAGGGTGGATAGTGCATGTGACCTATGATGTAGCATGTTTTGAGGCAAATTTTGTTGAGAGATGGATGAGCTGCAGCTGGGTGCACCCAATATGAAACTGTTTGGAGCTGTTTCGAAGCTTCTGCTGCAGCAGCTGCTGCATACAGGCTCACAAGCCGCTTGTGGAGAAGCTACTGCTAGCAGCAGCGCTGCTGCACTGTACAGTCACTGTACAGACTTGTCTTGGAGTGTTAACTGACGGTGATGGAGGACTACTTCTAGGCATGAATACCAGAAAGTGTTAGGGTGGATAGAGCGCTTCTGAGCTATAATGTAGCATGTTTTGAGGCAAATTGTTGACAGATCGATGAGCTGCAGCTGCAGCAGCCGCTGTTGTGGAAATGTTTGGTGCTGTTTGGAAGCTGCAGATTGTTTGGAAGCTGCTTCAGCTGCAGCTGCAGCTGCTTCAGCTGAAGCAGGCATTGCATATGGCTTAATGTTGTTACATAGCA
>NW_003307655.1:9605-10633 GCF_000143455.1 Volvox carteri f. nagariensis | reverse complement strand
CTATCTGCCGCAGCTGCGGCCCGACCGGCCCCACACCCGACTCAGNGAGCCCACATACTCGGCGGGTGCCCCCACCCAACCATGAAGGGCATGTACATCAACCGGCATAACCAAGCGATGTGCACTATTGCCGACTGCGTCAACGGGGGCCACCATGGTGGTGGCTTCATGATTATGGATGCCGGTAAAGAAGAGGATCTCCCACCGTACTGCAGTGGGACGTGCGTCCCCAAATGGATGCTGCCACACTTAGCGGACGAGGAAATCCGTCACCTCCACCCAGACATCATGTTCATCCCCGACCTCCCCGTGCACAGAACCAAGCGCAAACGGTACCAGGGGCCTGAGTGCAAATCCAAGCACGATGTATACATTTCTGAAGTCAAAGAGCCCGCCACCGTTAGGGCCGGATTAGTTGGGGCGAGCATCCGTATGATATGAAGGGCTCACTTACAACCTTTGTAACGCTCTCAGCCTAAGCGAGCCCCACACACCACGCACGGCGTCCCACCCTCCATCCCCCTGCCAACCTAAAACACCCCGGCCACCCGCGCTCCACGTGCCCCCCTCTCTGCCTCGCCTTACTCCTGCTCCCACCGTAAACTCTCCCCATTTTGTATCTCCAACTCTCTCACTCTCGTCTCCGCGTCCCCCCGACCACCCCCGGGTGGCGCACCCGCGCACCCATTATAAGTCACCTAAGTTGGCCCCGCATTGCTCCTCTGACACGTGGTAGTCATCAATTGGGGAACTGGACACTTTCCCCCCAAAACTGGACTCACACCCTGATAGGTTCCTGCTGCTGTTCGGAAGGCTGCCGCCAGTTGGTCTGCTATCTCTTCGATAAGGGGTGTCAGTCCACATCGTAGCCTCACCTCCAGCGATTTGTGCATCCATCGCAGAGATCCTGCCCTACTCGCTAGAACCAACTGTTCCAGTGCGTCCACCAAACCGATCACCATAAGTTCTTTGCGCCGCCCCACCAAAGTTGACGGCCATCCTCGGAGCCCAAAATTCTTCGATTCGAA
>NW_003307655.1:4047-6694 GCF_000143455.1 Volvox carteri f. nagariensis | reverse complement strand
TACAACTATTACAATGATGCAAGGGCTGGAGAATGAAGCGAGGGTGCATTGTGGAACCCCTTGAACAGGTGCGGCGAAATGCAAACGGCTACCAACGGCTCGCCCTTTCCTGCCATGGTCACCCGGCCCACCTTGCCACTGGGACGAGCCGGGGGTTGCATCCCCGCGGAACTGCCCACGCTCCCGACAGAACTGTGGGTTGGTGAAGAACTCCGTACGGACCACCTCCTCAATGCCAAAGTAGATGAACCAGTGCACTGGCCCCCAGACAGCGCGCCCCACGACATCCTTCAAGGAGTACCTAGGGTGAGAGCAGTGCGGGCACTTGTCGCCATGCTCCTCAAGCGACCCTGTCGGCCTGCCGTACATGTGACCGGGGCACCCCTCAGTGCTGCAGACGTGCACCATGAAATCTGACCAGCTGCGGACGCCTGCCAGGCGGTTGATCATGTACAGGGATGTAGGGAGAACGTGGTGCTCTGGCAACATGGACACGTACAGCTGCAACACGGACTCCAGTTGGCCATGGTGAGGAACATGCTCCCTCATGTGGCCTATCACGGTGTTCACTGAGTCCCGCAGGGTCCACTTGCATCGCTGGATGGGCGCCCCCCCGGCAGCAGTGGGTCGTATACCGACCACAAAGGTGCATCGAGGTGCTGAGTGAAGAAAGGGAGTGTGCCAGGATGGGTGTAGGGGTGTGTACAGCCACAGTAGCAGGTCCTGGGTCCTGGGTGCCCACCAACTCAATTATGTCGTCAATCAAGGGGTTGTACGCGGAGCTGGCTGAACTCCCCTTACAATATTACATGGTGAAGCAGATCCTCCGTTTCTGGAACTGCCTTCAAAAGCAAGTGGGATCCATTGCTCATGCCGTTTTACGGCAGGAGATAACCAATGCCCTGACCAACCCAGAATGGGAGGGTTGGGGAATCTCAATGTTACAACTGTTTTCCTTCTTGGAGTGCAACATTTGGAGTGGAATACCGCAAGAAGTCGTGGGGGTAAAGGAGCGTGTTGACTGGTTGTTGAGTAGGCTACCCATCAGATGGGAAGCAACCGGGAGTGCAAATGGCGAAGTATAAGCACTGGATGGGGCTGCCCTTTTCGGGAGCCGCAGCCGTCATGTGGCCAACACATGCTAAGGTTTTCATTCCTCGTTAGCACATCGTAAGGTAATGCAGTTTCATTTATGTTGCTGGGCTTTGGAGGCAAACAGAGCACGAAGGGGCAAGTACCACGTCCCCAGGGGGCAGCGGTTTTGCCACTGTTGTGGTACTAATAGCCGAATTGAGGATGTGAACCCCTGTTATTGGAATGCCCAGCCTATAATGATATTCGTGCTGAAGAGGGATTCGATCATCAACAGAGCATGTTGAAGGCCATGCAATGGGAACCCGCACGTCTGGCGAGGATATTGGAATGTATGTGGGCTCACCGAAACTCAATTACCCCCTTTAGACGCTAGTCTGGGCTGATGTGCGGTGTTTTCCTTTCCTCCGTGGCTTTTAGGTGTTGTAGTATTACCCTTGGGCCCTCGGCTTGTATGGGTAGTCTTACAGGTATGGGGTCACGCACCGCCAACCATGTAACACACACACACGCATAAAACGTCTTCGTCGCAATTAAGCCCGTGAAATTTTACGGGTGCTGTGTATTACGGCTTGGGGGATTACGGGTCAAGACCTTGTGATTACGGGTAATGTAACCTGTGGATGACTTCCAGCACGGGCAACCAACAAAATGTCACCTATGTTATTCCTTATAAAAGGAATGCTTTGGCAATTAAAAAATAAGCATGTGTACAAATTTTCTTGGCCGGTAATTACATGTGAAGACCACGTGATTACGGTTTTCATGAGTAGTTGCCTTACCGCTTATAGACGTGAGTCGAGCTTGGGTACCTGCGAGAAGAGTGTGCTTGCTTCCATGGGAGGAGGCGAGCCTGGTTACCGACTGCGCTATCTGCCGCGGGGCGGTGTAATGGGCAGACGACGCAGTGGAAACCTGTCAGTACTGACTATATTAACTCGCGAAATTGCTCTTTCCGTCGCGCTCTCCGCGACTTGCCCTACTTTCTCACTCGGGGAACGACTTGGTCATGGATGTGGTCATGCGGGGGGTTTCCTGTCATAGATCTGGTCATGTTGCCTCATGACCACTCATGAGGCCTCATGACCGGTCATGTTACCGGTCATGAGGCAGAGTCATGGTCATGACAGTTGTCATGCTCCTTGTGCAGCATGACTGATCATGAATCGCCACTCATATGTGTAAATTCAGTCATGTTCCCAATGGTCATATGCTGGCTATGTGTTCATGTTTTGTTCCTTTCTAAAAAATGACAATTATATGCCATATGGACTCCGGAATCCCTTCTGAAATGCTGCATAGTATATTACCTCTATAACAATGTGCACAATGTACTATACAGCATCCCTGCCGGGATTCTGGAGTGCACTTGAATTACCTTCGTTTCAGCCACTTGCAGTGACTTGATATGCATTCAGGCGCGGCCGTAAACAAAGCCCTTAGGCTTAGCTGCACTTATCCAACGCAAAAGATCAGTATATGCCAGCTAGCAGGGCAACTTCCTTTTGGCCTGTTGCCATGCCTTACTCGGTCAGCTCCCTTACACCCTGTTGTT
>NW_003307655.1:0-2292 GCF_000143455.1 Volvox carteri f. nagariensis | reverse complement strand
GGAGTACCTAGGGTGAGAGCAGTGCGGGCACTTGTCGCCATGCTCCTCAAGGGACCCTGTCGGCCTGCCGTACATGTGACCGGGGCACCCCTCAGCGCTGCAGACGTGCACCATGAAATCTGACCAGCTGCGGACGCCTGCCAGGCGGTTGATCATGTACAGGGATGTAGGGAGAACGTGGCGCTCTGGCAACATGGACACGTACAGCTGCAAACACGGACTCCAGTTGGCCATGGTGAGGAACGTGCTCCCTCATGTGGCCTATCACGGTGTTCACTGAGTCCCGCAGGGTCCACTTGCATCGCTGGATGGGCGCCCCCCCGGCAGCAGTGGGTCGTATACCGACCACAAAGGTGCATCGAGGTGCTGAGTGAAGAAAGGGAGTGTGCCAGGATGGGTGTAGGGGTGTGTACAGCCACAGTAGCAGGTCCTGGGTCCTGGGTGCCCACCAACTCAATTATGTCGTCAATCAAGGGGTTGTACGCGGAGCTGGCTGAACTCCCCTTACAATATTACATGGTGAAGCAGATCCTCCGTTTCTGGAACTGCCTTCAAAAGCAAGTGGGATCCATTGCTCATGCCGTTTTACGGCAGGAGATAACCAATGCCCTGACCAACCCAGAATGGGAGGGTTGGGGAATCTCACTGTTACAACTGTTTTCCTTCTTGGAGTGCAACATTTGGAGTGGAATACCGCAAGAAGTCGTGGGGGTAAAGGAGCGTGTTGACTGGTTGTTGAGTAGGCTACCCATCAGATGGGAAGCAACCGGGAGTGCAAATGGCGAAGTATAAGCACTGGATGGGGCTGCCCTTTTCGGGAGCCGCAGCCGTCATGTGGCCAACACATGCTAAGGTTTTCATTCCTCGTTAGCACATCGTAAGGTAATGCAGTTTCGTTTATGTTGCTGGGCTTTGGAGGCAAACAGAGCACGAAGGGGCAAGTACCACGTCCCCAGGGGGCAGCGGTTTTGCCACTGTTGTGGTACTAATAGCCGAATTGAGGATGTGAACCCCTGTTATTGGAATGCCCAGCCTATAATGATATTCGTGCTGAAGAGGGATTCGATCATCAACAGAGCATGTTGGAGGCCATGCAATGGGAACCCGCACGTCTGGCGAGGATATTGGAACGTATGTGGGCTCACCGAAACTCAATTACCCCCTTTAGACGCTAGTCTGGGCTGATGTGCGGTGTTTTCCTTTCCTCCGTGGCTTTTAGGCGTTGTAGTATTACCCTTGGGCCCTTGGCTTGTATGGGTAGTCTTACAGGTATGGGGTCACACACCGCCAACCATGTAACACACACACACGCATAAAACGTCTTCGTCGCAATTAAGCCCGTGAAATTTTACGGGTGCTGTGCATTACGGCTTGGGGGATTACGGGTCAAGACCTTGTGATTACGGGTAATGTAACCTGTGGATGACTTCCAGCACGGGCAACCAACAAAATGTCACCTATGTTATTCCTTATAAAAGGAATGCTTTGGCAACTTAAAAATAAGCATGTGTACAAATTTTCTTGGCCGGTAATTACATGTGAAGACCACGTGATTACGGGTAAACATGAATTTACGGGTGAAAACCTTTCCCAGAGTGAGGTGCTTAGGCCAGACACTTTAAATATCACTATACTGGTGTTTGAAGTTCAAGACTGTGTTAGCACCAAAATTCCTTTGTTATTATGTCTCCTGACTCTTACTATCCACATATCTTGATATTTACTTTTGCCACTTGACCATATATACTCCGTGGTTGAACACCTTTCTCTCAGCCTGCTTCACGGCTGAATAAAGAAAATGTGATCACCCATTCACCTAAGGGTAAGGGATGGCTAGTACATCCAGCTGCAGATGACTGGGTGCCCAAACCCTTAAATCCTCAATTCTGCTTGACCACCCTCTGTGCCTGGTATCATGATCAGGCCTGGTACCTAGCTAGGTATAGGTGCTCAACCGGTTGAACACCTTCCTGTCGGCCTGCTACACGGCATATGCATGCACAGTTGGCCAACTGATCACATCCACATCTATGGATGTGATCACTCATTTGCCTACAATAATAAGGGATGGCTACTACAGATGGCTGGTTGCCTGCCTGCTGCTGCCTTCTGTTGTCGATGTCAGCTTGCAATTGACATGCCTAGAATACAGGTTTGACTTCTCCCCAATATGCCGCATTAGGTAGCTCGAACTACCCAAGGAATTCCTTGCCTAAATAAATCAGCAGGTGACTATGGTATTGATGTTGCAATCAACATACCTGCATACGTACGACATACCATGCACGTGCA
>NW_003307654.1:245183-246128 GCF_000143455.1 Volvox carteri f. nagariensis | reverse complement strand
CACAGACTTGAGCCGCGACCGGCTTCCCGCCATGTGCTTAGGAATCGGTGTCCCTTGTGGCCCTGCTTAGCAATACAATGTATTTTGAGCCATGCGGTCAGTGAATTTGTGCATGCGAAAAGGCGCTTAGCCTCTACACCCGGTGAGGTTCGAACTCACGCAGCTTTCGCTATGGGAAAGCCCATTCTCAAAGCTTGAGACCCACCCGTTAGACCACTCCGGCACAGGTGCAATCCGAGATCTGCTCGGAAAGCCGAGGATGCCCGCGCCCGCACATCACCTGCACATATCTGTCAACCTGCACACGTGCCGTTGTACAACCTTCATCCGAACGTATACGTGTGCTCCTGTGTCCGTGGCCGAAAGCTGAAACGGCGGGTGTAATGGGCCCGAGTGTGTGCCTGGATCTCTAGGACACATAGACAGCACTAGATCCCGCTTTGCGTTGGCCATGGCCCATCCCGTCCCACCGCTGCTACACTTCTACTGATGGGCTGCTTGGTGTTCTGAACACTCAACACACTGCTTCACCGCGCACCATCAGTCCTCTGGCTGTGTGGCACACGTCCCTCCTGCCAACATGCAAGCTCGGCTCACTACACCCTGCACCGCCTGCAAGTGCTCAACACTGCAATACCTACCGTCGTGCGGCTCCTATTAGTGCCCACCAGGCCCAGCCGCGTACTTGGTCAGCGCTGTGCGGGGCTAGCACGGCTTCCCTCTCCAGCTCGCGGCGGGGAGGAGGCATCTGTGGTTGACAAATATCGGATGAACACAACCCGGTGAATGAACCGGGCTCTGACGCANACTGGACAATCCGCCGGTGAGCTGTGCAGGGCGGCTAGCTCGGTAGGTTGGTGATGTCCATCTTGCATGACCCGGACGTGTTTGATACCTGTGGCAGTATGGCTTATGCCTTGCATATGAGTGTTAGCCTGGCGGCCG
>NW_003307654.1:241508-245133 GCF_000143455.1 Volvox carteri f. nagariensis | reverse complement strand
TGACTGTGGAGCGGTTGAAGACGAATTGCATGTTTTTGCTGAATGCCCCNGCTTATAACAGCACACGGGCGAAGTAGGATGGTTACCTCGTCTTTGAGGGACGCCTTAGCGTCAGTACTGGCAGGGTTCCGTTGCGGCTTCTGCCCTAACCTACAGTGTACAGCATCAGATCCGCTTCGGTAGCCAGGCTTTGCCCCCTGCCACGGAAGCAAGCACAACTTTCTTGCCTGGTGTGCTTGCTTCCGTGCAAGCGACCTCCTTAACTGGCATTACATGCCGTACCAACACACACAACCAGCTCTTCTGAGTTCACAGAAAGCCTCGGTTTTCTATCGTTACTATCAGAAAACCTTCAGTTATAGGCAGGGGAAATGCCAGCGGTTAAAGTGGCGGCACCCTCGTGCTCGTTATGATTTAACCCACCCACCATCGCTTGGACAAAAAGCAATGACAATAGCTGTTTGGAGTGGGTGGCAACGCCGCGTCATTAGTATTCATACTTACCTGGCCCGCTTCTCGAGGTGGTCCTCATGGCCTCGGTTGTATGGTTGGTCTTCGCCTTGCACTGTGCGAGGGCCTTTCGTAGTCGGCCCTTCGGGTGTCCGGCAGGGCTAAATTTTTGACAGGCTGAGGATCTGCGCAACGCGCGACCTCGGCGCCTAACCAAGCGATATGTAATGGAGGATATAGGCGATGATCATTGTTATGTAGAAGACGGTACCTGTTATGCTGGATTGGGGTAGAGCTCTGTCGCAGAATTAGCCTGGATTTTATTCCTGACATAAAAATTGGTCCGTCGGGGTCTTGAATCGCTCTGGCAGGCTCGCCGGAGGTTCTAGAATTGCGCTGTGGAGCCTCGGAATTGCGCTGTGCTGGGCCTGAATTGGGCTGTCCGGGTGTCGAATTGGCCCGTCCGGGTGTCGAATCAGTCTGTCCGGGTGTCGAATCAGCCTGTCCGGGTGTCGAATTGGCTGTCGAGTTGGCAGAATTGGCTCAGGCTGGCATTTGGAATCACATGACTTTTAAGGAATTTACAGAAAACTTTGCAAGGGGACCGCTTACAAGTGGCTCATGTGCGTGTTGGTTTCGATCCCAGTACGTGGGGCAGGAAAACTTGCGCGCCTGGTTACCGTACTCTGGCAATGTCGGGAGGCAAGCACTCAGGGCCACAACTGCAATACCCAAGTCAGCCGCCGAGGCCGCACTGTTTTCCTACCCCAGCTCATCCGCAGTTTGTCCAGTTTATCCCACAACACACGTATGCATGAATAGGTGCGGGTGGAAACAATGGGGAATCTCCGATACACACCACTAAACTGAGTACCACGAGCTAGATTGAAAACAAATGAAAATGCAGATGTCTGTGGAGAAGAATGTGTGCTCCATGTGTGTTCTGTGCCTCAATTCATCAAGCTCTCCGTTGGGCGGGGCATGGCCCATGGTATTCCGTCCATGCAACCAAACACTGACACAAAACGTTGCACGTCTTGGCCCATGTAAACCACCACACTTCCATGTGGATTGGCGACCTGCGCTCCCCATGTCAGGGGTCCTCCCTTGCTGCTGGTGGCTCCCAGATTGTTCTCACACACAAATGCCAAACGTTGAGCAGAAAACAGACAGGCCACTGCAGTATGTATGTTGTTACAGGGTGGTTAACTTCGCCAGCGGCCCCCTTTCCCGGGGCAGTCCCTGCTCTCCCCTGCTAGAGGGGCACCCTAATCCGTCACCCCATCCGACTTCAGAATGTATTCGTTGAGTTCGGCAACTCACCACCAGCATCCAACCAAATCTAGCGGATCAACGGCGCATCAACTTAGTTCCTGGTCAGCTCGCAAGTTGATATTATCACGTCCTACACCGTCCATAAGATGGGGGGCCACCTCCCATTTCATCACTCCTCAAACACCCGAGGAGCCGGCAGGCGGATTTGAACCCGGGTCGACTGGGTCAACTGGGAGCAGAAGTCAGGCCTTAACCTCTGCCAGCCGCCTGCCTATAGTATGGCAGTATGGCATCAAACCACGCATAACCCACAGCAGCAGTACTGCTTGGCCAATGCGACCAGCCATGTACTCCGTTGCGCATCAAACACCCATCCACGTGTTGCACTCCAGCAGACCATCGGATTCCATATCGTAATATACTGTCGCCCCAACACGTGTGTTACCAGCCGCGGACGAGCATGGGTCCAGGTTGATCCCGCCAGGAGTGAACAACTTGTGCACCAACCAATGCCATGGCGGACAGGCAGTGCTTGTCACGTGCGTACACAACCATCCTGTGGCTTTCCGCTCCCCGCTGTCGTACACGTCCGCACAGACTTGAGCCGCGACCGGCTTCCCGCCATGTGCTTAGGAATCGGTGTCCCTTGTGGCCCTGCTTAGCAATACAATGTATTTTGAGCCATGCGGTCAGTGAATTTGTGCATGCGAAAAGGAGCTTAGCCTCTACACCCGGTGAGGTTCGAAATCACGCAGCTTTCGCTATGGGAAAGCCCATTCTCAAAGCTTGAGACCCACCCGTTAGACCACTCCGGCACAGGTGCAATCCGAGATCTGCTCGGAAAGCCGAGGATGCCCCCGCGCCCGCACATCACCTGCACATATCTGTCAACCTGCACACGTGCCGTTGTACAACCTTCATCCGAACGTATACGTGTGCTCCTGTGTCCGTGGCCGAAAGCTGAAACGGCGGGTGTAATGGGCCCGAGTGTGTGCCTGGATCTCTAGGACACATAGACAGCACTAGATCCCGCTTTGCGTTGGCCATGGCCCATCCCGTCCCACCGCTGCTACACTTCTACTGATGGGCTGCTTGGTGTTCTGAACACTCAACACACTGCTTCACCGCGCACCATCAGTCCTCTGGCTGTGTGGCACACGTCCCTCCTGCCAACATGCAAGCTCGGCTCACTACACCCTGCACCGCCTGCAAGTGCTCAACACTGCAATACCTACCGTCGTGCGGCTCCTATTAGTGCCCACCAGGCCCAGCCGCGTACTTGGTCAGCGCTGTGCGGGGCTAGCACGGCTTCCCTCTCCAGCTCGCGGCGGGGAGGAGGCATCTGTGGTTGACAAATATCGGATGAACACAACCCGGTGAATGAACCGGGCTCTGACGCAAACTGGACAATCCGCCGGTGAGCTGTGCAGGGCGGCTAGCTCGGTAGGTTGGTGATGTCCATCTTGCATGACCCGGACGTGTTTGATACCGGTGGCAGTATGGCTTATGCCTTGCATATGAGTGTTAGCCTGGCGGCCGGTGAACTCACCAACCTGGTTTTCGTTGATGATGTGTCACTGGTGGCGACTGGGCACTATAGAGCTGAATGCCTTCTGGGGCTCCTCGAAGCCTACTGCAAAGCGACGGGAATGGCCGCAAAGCCGCCAAGTGTGAAGTCCTCATTTTCGGGGGCACTACACGTGAGCGGAAGCGGCTAATGGAAGCTGAGTACCGGGTAGCCGAGGTGCCGGGTTGCACTATGGCCCAGGAGCGCAGTTTTCAGCATGTGCAAAGCAACTACTCGCAGCAGGGAGGCGGGCCACGTTCGGGCTCAGCACTCTGTGTCGAGATAAGGAAATTACCATTCCCAAGCTATGTATGTCTCTCTTTAATACACTAG
>NW_003307654.1:240588-241458 GCF_000143455.1 Volvox carteri f. nagariensis | reverse complement strand
TTTTCTATCGTTACTATCAGAAAACCTTCAGTTATAGGCAGGGGAAATGCCAGCGGTTAAAGTGGCGGCACCCTCGTGCTCGTTATGATTTAACCCACCCACCATCGCTTGGACAAAAAGCAATGACAATAGCTGTTTGGAGTGGGTGGCAACGCCGCGTCATTAGTATTCATACTTACCTGGCCCGCTTCTCGAGGTGGTCCTCATGGCCTCGGTTGTATGGTTGGTCTTCGCCTTGCACTGTGCGAGGGCCTTTCGTAGTCGGCCCTTCGGGTGTCCGGCAGGGCTAAATTTTTGACAGGCTGAGGATCTGCGCAACGCGCGACCTCGGCGCCTAACCAAGCGATATGTAATGGAGGATATAGGCGATGATCATTGTTATGTAGAAGACGGTACCTGTTATGCTGGATTGGGGTAGAGCTCTGTCGCAGAATTAGCCTGGATTTTATTCCTGACATAAAAATTGGTCCGTCGGGGTCTTGAATCGCTCTGGCAGGCTCGCCGGAGGTTCTAGAATTGCGCTGTGGAGCCTCGGAATTGCGCTGTGCTGGGCCTGAATTGGGCTGTCCGGGTGTCGAATTGGCCCGTCCGGGTGTCGAATCAGTCTGTCCGGGTGTCGAATCAGCCTGTCCGGGTGTCGAATTGGCTGTCGAGTTGGCAGAATTGGCTCAGGCTGGCATTTGGAATCACATGACTTTTAAGGAATTTACAGAAAACTTTGCAAGGNGACCGCTTACAAGTGGCTCATGTGCGTGTTGGTTTCGATCCCAGTACGTGGGGCAGGAAAACTTGCGCGCCTGGTTACCGTACTCTGGCAATGTCGGGAGGCAAGCACTCAGGGCCACAACTGCAATACCCAAGTCAGCCGCC
>NW_003307654.1:204333-237878 GCF_000143455.1 Volvox carteri f. nagariensis | reverse complement strand
ACTGGCAGGGTTCCGTTGCGGCTTCTGCCCTAACCTACAGTGTACAGCATCAGATCCGCTTCGGTAGCCAGGCTTTGCCCCCTGCCACGGAAGCAAGCACAACTTTCTTGCCTGGTGTGCTTGCTTCCGTGCAAGCGACCTCCTTAACTGGCATTACATGCCGTACCAACACACACAACCAGCTCTTCTGAGTTCACAGAAAGCCTCGGTTTTCTATCGTTACTATCAGAAAACCTTCAGTTATAGGCAGGGGAAATGCCAGCGGTTTAAGTGGCGGCACCCTCGTGCTCGTTATGATTTAACCCACCCACCATCGCTTGGACAAAAAGCAATGACAATAGCTGTTTGGAGTGGGTGGCAACGCCGCGTCATTAGTATTCATACTTACCTGGCCCGCTTCTCGAGGTGGTCCTCATGGCCTCGGTTGTATGGTTGGTCTTCGCCTTGCACTGTGCGAGGGCCTTTCGTAGTCGGCCCTTCGGGTGTCCGGCAGGGCTAAATTTTTGACAGGCTGAGGATCTGCGCAACGCGCGACCTCGGCGCCTAACCAAGCGATATGTAATGGAGGATATAGGCGATGATCATTGTTATGTAGAAGACGGTACCTGTTATGCTGGATTGGGGTAGAGCTCTGTCGCAGAATTAGCCTGGATTTTATTCCTGACATATAAAAATTGGTCCGTCGGGGTCTTGAATCGCTCTGGCAGGCTCGCCGGAGGTTCTAGAATTGCGCTGTGGAGCCTCGGAATTGCGCTGTGCTGGGCCTGAATTGGGCTGTCCGGGTGTCGAATTGGCCCGTCCGGGTGTCGAATCAGTCTGTCCGGGTGTCGAATCAGCCTGTCCGGGTGTCGAATTGGCTGTCGAGTTGGCAGAATTGGCTCAGGCTGGCATTTGGAATCACATGACTTTTAAGGAATTTACAGAAAACTTTGCAAGGGGACCGCTTACAAGTGGCTCATGTGCGTGTTGGTTTCGATCCCAGTACGTGGGGCAGGAAAACTTGCGCGCCTGGTTACCGTACTCTGGCAATGTCGGGAGGCAAGCACTCAGGGCCACAACTGCAATACCCAAGTCAGCCGCCGAGGCCGCACTGTTTTCCTACCCCAGCTCATCCGCAGTTTGTCCAGTTTATCCCACAACACACGTATGCATGAATAGGTGCGGGTGGAAACAATGGGGAATCTCCGATACACACCACTAAACTAAGTACCACGAGCTAGATTGAAAACAAATGAAAATGCAGATGTCTGTGGAGAAGAATGTGTGCTCCATGTGTGTTCTGTGCCTCAATTCATCAAGCTCTCCGTTGGGCGGGGCATGGCCCATGGTATTCCGTCCATGCAACCAAACGCTGACACAAAACGTTGCACGTCTGGGCCCATGTAAACCACCACACTTCCATGTGGATTGGCGACCTGCGCTCCCCATGTCAGGGGTCCTCCCTTGCTGCTGGTGGCTCCCAGATTGTTCTCACACACAAATGCCAAACGTTGAGCAGAAAACAGGCAGGCCACTGCAGTATGGCATCAAACCACGCATAACCCACAGCAGCAGTACTGCTTGGCCAATGCGACCAGCCATGTACTCCGTTGCGCATCAAACACCCATCCACGTGTTGCACTCCAGCAGACCATCGGATTCCATATCGTAATATACTGTCGCCCCAACACGTGTGTTACCAGCCGCGGACGAGCATGGGTCCAGGTTGATCCCGCCAGGAGTGAACAACTTGTGCACCAGCTCTATGATATTCAGTTGGGTGAACCGGTTCGGGCTCTCACTGGAGAGAAACAGGCGCACATTCCCACCCCCTCCGCTTCGAACCATATGGCCTCCTTCACCAGACTAGCTTTCGCTGGCATCCATGTCGCCGCTGCTGTTGTTGCTGCTGTTGTCGCTGCTAGTCATGGTCATAGTGCCCCGCAGCAAACAGCTCATGCCTGTGACCTCCAATGCACATTGCTCAGGGGTTGTGTCTCAGCTACAGAGCGCGCCACAGCAACAACTATACAGGCGCCTGTCTTGAATATCTAGCAACGAGTTGGTGATCTGTCGAAACGGTGAACCGCACCCCATTTAGAGACACACCATCTCTGCTGACCTGTACATCAATACACACAAACTGGGTCAGCACAAACCATGTATCACACGAGTGAGGCTCAGCTTGTCACGCGACTCACTGGAATCCAAAATCGTAGTCACCAAATTGCTTGCACGTGTAAAGCGTCCCTCCACCCTCTCTTGTCTATGGCCTTAGACGGTAAGGCCCGGTACGCTCCCTCTCAGTGCCGTGGCGGCACGAAACGGGGAGAGCTGTAAATCTTCTGCATGGGTGGGGGTGTATGTAAGGACACACGGTCTCTCAAAACACCGCTCACAATGTTTCCAACTGTTTTCGGCACTGCACAGGGACATCACCGCCCCGCGTGTTTGACACAGACCCGCAATTTTCTCTCTGTAAGCAATAGTCCAAATTTCTCACCTCGGAACAAGTCCCATGCCGCAACAACGGTATGCACGCCGAGAACTTCTTCAAACTGGTGCACAGCATCCACCCATACGTCGTCCCCATCCAGCGCCTCGTCTCCGTCTGGACGACCCCTAAGCGGTAGGGCAACTACTCAAGAAAATGTCGTGACTTTTGGGGGTCCAGCACCCATTAGCAGTAGAATCTGCTGGAGCAACGGTGGTGTCAACTCCACTCCTGTTCTGCTTGCGGGTCACAGCAACCCACAGTAACATCACTGTCCACCTCCATGCCGAGAGGTTCGTCCACACTCTTAGCGGACAATTACTTTCGGATCCTGCTCTTTGTCGAAATTGACCCTAGAAGAGTTCAGGGCCACAATGCCACGCCGCGCCTTAGCCAATTCGCTTTGTCTGGATCCATACGTATTCCGTATGTATGTCCAATGAAGAAACAACCAATGCCATGGCGGACAGGCAGTGCTTGTCACGTGCGTACACAACCATCCTGCGGCTTTCCGCTCCCCGCTGTCGTACACGTCCGCACAGACTTGAGCCGCGACCGGCTTCCCGCCATGTGCTTAGGAATCGGTGTCCCTTGTGGCCCTGCTTAGCAATACAATGTATTTTGAGCCATGCGGTCAGTGAATTTGTGCATGCAAAAAGGAGCTTAGCCTCTACACCCGGTGAGGTTCAAACTCACGCAGCTTTCGCTATGGGAAAGCCCATTCTCAAAGCTTGAGACCCACCCGTTAGACCACTCCGGCACAGGTGCAATCCGAGATCTGCTCGGAAAGCCGAGGATGCCCGCGCCCGCACATCACCTGCACAAAAAGGCCAAAAACTTACGGGCCCCGTACGGGGTGTCGAACCCTGATATGTGTCAACCTGCACACGTACACGTACACGTGCTCCTGTGTCCCCGTACGTGAGCGGGTGTATTGGGGCGACGTGTGTGCTTGAATGTGTAGGGTTCCCTCCACTATATCAGTCTTGCCCACACCCGTCTCCTCCGCCAGCACCTTTGAGGGGGAAGACAGACAGACAGGCAGAGATTAGGGGGATAGGATACGGCTTAGAGACGGCGTGAGGTGGGTAGAAATATTAATTTGGATAAACTGGACACCTTCGGCTGGTGAGCATCAACACGTAATGATACAAGTTGATGCTCGTAGTAGCAGTGTGACTAGGCCAAATTACCCAATTGTGACGTATTTTCTGATAAGGTCTGTAGGCATGACTTGAGGGCCCCGGATGCTAAAAGAAGCAGATTCTTGTATAAGAGCAGCATGAGGTGTGGGCTAAGTTGGCAACGTTTGGCGGAGTTGGGAGGATAGCTGCGTCATCCGTACATCCCCTCGTACGAAATTGACCGGCAGCAAGGTTACAACCCATGTTACTAACTAACTCTTGCAATATAAATTCTTCAGTTTTCAGCGTCAGGGCCTTTTTCGTTTCGGTGAAATTCATCTATATGCGCCATGGCCATGTCATCATAATGCGAGATGCCGTCGAGCGAATATGCTCTCAGGGAAGGCTCTTCATACCCATTCGCATCAGTGCAATAGGAGCTCGTGCATTATCGTTCGGAAACTGTTGTTCTTGCCCTGTGCTATTGAGCGTTGGTAAGAGTGGCAAGAAGTACGAACAGTCAAGGGATACGGTGTACAAACCACCTCGTGGAAGTACTAACCTTGAATGGTCAACATGTGCGGTTGTGCAGTACTGCAACAGCACGCTGTTTGTTAAATCATATGGTTGGGCGCCAAGCTTAAACAGACTCCTTCATTTCTGCTCCACATAAGAAACTTCTATTTTATTGTTCCACAAGGGATGCGCTTGGTCAAAATTAGCATCCAACGCCCTGTTGGTCATAGGATCCTCGCACGCTGTGACCCGTCGAACAAATTACCGATACAACCCCTACAAACAAACTATCGATACAAGTACAGACACGTAAACCATATACGAGAGTGTCACTGTCTCGCTGCCCTCTGCCGAAAGAGATTGGCACCACACCGCTGGCCCTGCTGAAAGATATCATCAAACCACCTGCTTATGCTCTTGTATACAAAACCTACTGCCGAGCGCACAGAACGGCAATTACCACGCAATCAAACCCTTCCCCCTCCTAACTTGGCCTAACTTTCTTTCAGTGCGATCAAAGAGGGCCACAAGTTTGCCATTGCCCGCTTTCAGTATATGCATAAAACCCCCAAAACCCAAGCCAAATGCCTCCTTTTCCTTTATCTCGCGAGGCCGGCCGTGAAGCACGACAGTACACCCAGTACAACGGCCAAATCAGCAAACAGTGCCACTCAAGTCAAGCTGCCGCTTTCTCCCCCAGCAGTTTAGTCTATTGTATTTCCAAGCTAATGTATATCGGCGGGCCGTTCCGCTCATGAAAAATCGATGACCGCGACCACCAGCACCACCATCCTACTTGTGCTATCCTCTAATCACGTTCCAAGAAGTTCCACACCCCGCGACCCCTGAGGACGTAGTACCCTGCTACTACTACGGCTATTAGCATGGTGCCTGCCTTAGCGAACCGCGCATTGCGCTCTGGGTGCAGAAGAGGCATGTCATCTGAACCCGCCGGGTCGCAAACAGTGCAGTCGACAGCGACTAGATTCTAGCGCCCAAAGGGTCCGGCAAAATGAGCAAGGGAAGCCAGCGTGCATGCTGCGAACGCGATCGCAACCAAACCTTGCAGACAAGCAGCAAGCAGCCGTCCATTGCTGCCGATCACAAGGCGTACACGCCAAACGCCACCTCCAGCCGATCGAACTTCGATCAGCCGCCCCGTCTCCGGCCCCGCCCATGCGAGCCCCTTCCTCCAAATCGACCACCACGGGCCCCAGGACTGCGCCCTCCCCGTCCGCCGCCCGGACTCTTCCCACCATACCCTTTCCAACCCCGCCCTCGGCCGTGACTTCGGGACCCACTAGCAGAACCTGGTGTTCTACCAGGCCCTCCTTTTGCATCACTGCGCCAGCCCTCACTGGCCGCCTTCTGGAACATATTAGAGCCGCTGCGCAGTAGTGAGCCCCGGCGGCCGGAGCCCTCCTCTCCATCCCCATCGTCCTCCTCATCGTGCCTGCTGCGGACTTTCTTCGTCCTGCCGCGGTCGTACTCCTGGTCCCACTCGTCGTACTCACGTCCGCCAGGCGGCATGTGTCGCTTGGGACCAGCGATAGTGAAGTTTAACTGCGCAACCTGGCGCCGCATCTCCGCATCCTCTGCTTCCACTCCCTCCCATCCGGCGTCTACATCCGTATGCCCAGCCCCATGCCCCTTCGCATGTGTTCGTTGGAATGCGCTGGCTCCCTGAGCCCCACTGCCTCCTTTGCCGCCAGCGCTGCCGCCGGTCAACCATGCGAGCGCATCCTGACCGGTCACAGCCTCCACCGCAGCTGCTGACTGTCGCTGCTTTGGCATTGCCATGGCTGATTCCTTTCGCGTGCCGTTTGCCTGCGGCGAAGGTACCATCGTCACATCCGCTGCAGCTGACGGGTGGTGCATCTCTTGCTGCGGCTGCTGTTGTGGCTGCCGCTGCTTATGAGACTGCTCGCCCTGGTCACCCAGCTTAGCTAGAGTCTCATCGTTGATGGCCCTGGACTCCTCCGACGGGTCACACGCCGACCGCCGCCGCCGCTTTGACCCAGCCAGAAGTGTGTCCCCTCCGGTGGTTGGCTCCTCAGACGGCTTATTGAGTGGTTCCGCTGCCATTGCAGCCAGTCGCCCAAAACCCTTGCGACACGAAACCAACCCGGAAACGGCCTTTCTCTGCCGGTCGGAAGTCGACGGGCCTACATCGCCCCCATTGTCGGTTACCCCCGCTGCGGTGTCAACCAGTCCACTGTTTAAGGTACGACTCGATGCCGCAGGTTTTACCGCGTGGTCTTTATGCGCCAATGTGTCAGCAGCTTGATTCCTTTCGCTTTTTCCGCTCCCGTCCGCATGATGGTTAGGGCTGGTAGGCTGAGACAAGAAAGCGGGGCGAAGGTCAACCTCACGGCGGCTAGGAGGCGGCCGAGGCGGCTTCCCCGTACACACGATGCCTGCGTCATCAGCTGCAACATGAGCAGCGATCACTGATGCCGCGGCAGCTCGCAACTCGGAGCTTTGTGCAGTGTGGCCGTTACCGTTGCCATTGCTGTTAGCTGCGGTGCCAACTCCTGCATGGCGCAGCTGGCCGTTGGCTGCATACCAGACGCTGGTGAAGGGGCGCGCACCGAGGGGGGAGGTGCGGAAAGGCTTCAGCGCGGAGGCAGGCCTGCGGAGGAAGGTTCAAATGAAAAAAGGCAGGAGTGAGTCGCGCAGGGTCCCAAAGCCCGGGGATTCCAAGCTGAAGTCAGCCTAGTCAGGGGCTTCATGTCGGTAGAAAGTGTGGGGCGGTTGAGTCGGCCCCAGTTCGCGTTGTGAGACATCCAGCCAGTAAACGTGATACCCCTGAAACTGCAACCGAGGCAACTAGGCTTTCAAATCATCAGCAGGCAAGTCTGAGCACAGCCTCTGGGTGTGGGCAAAACAAAATTCGCTACCAAACAAACTGAAGGTTAATTGTGAGCGCAACTCACAGGATAACAAACCGACAATGCTAGGAAGAGCGCTAGGGGTCAGATAACGGGGTTTCTGAGGCCCCTAAGGCATATCGATCACTGTTTATCAGTGCCCAGTGCGTTTCATCATTCCCCGACAATCGCCCTATCCCTGGATGCCTTCAGCGACAAGTCACACAGCATCACGCCTCCAAACGCCGCATACTTACTGCATAATCTCCTAACGACATACAACGACATACTATTTCCAGTGGGTACAGCGCAATGACATCGGAAAGTGGAAACGGGTGAATGCGGAAATTAGGGCTCCGAGGTCCTGATGTTCGAACAGTAAAACAAAAGCCTTAACGTCAGTCGCTTCCCTTTGTCAGCCGAGCCATGTGGAGGGCTATACATGAGTCGAGAGGGTCAGATCGCGGGGTTTCTGAGGCCCCTAAGGCATATCGATCACTCGACTTTCAGTGCCCAGTGCGTTTCATCAGTCCCTCCTCAAGAAACTGCTTATGCTTCTCATGAAGCACATCGGACAGGCCGTGGCAGTGGGGTTTGAACTATTGCGGCACGGCAAAGGGTCAGATAACGGGGTTTCTGAGGCCCCTAAGGCATATCGATCACTCGATTTTCAGTGCCCAGTGCGCTTCGTCAATCCCTCCACCTTCGCACAGGTAGCAAAACAGTCTCCGATGTGGATACATCCACGTTCATACCGCTGTGCATGCAAAACCGTAAAGCATGGCCTCATGTTCATCACAGCGCAATATTGTGGATGCAATGGCTTCATGACGCGTCAGTATATATTTTGGAATTAGAATGACCTCATCATCCCCGCCGCAACACCCTAGCCCCTGGCTGCAAACACACACATATATATACCTGGATTGGTGAGTGCCGTTCGCGCTCCGACAGCTGTGCTGTTGTTGCGAGTGGTCCTTACTGTCCGAGTCCAAGGGCTGCGGCTGCTGAGGCGGTTGCTCGAGCCCACTTCCTGTGGGAAGGGCCCCATGCGATGCACCAGCACTGTTCACGGCAACCGGTTTCACGCCGTTTGGCGGGGCCAAGCCGTTTCGCAGGCCACCGTGCTCGGCTGTTTCGGCCGGAGCAGCGTGACTTTCACCACGATGATGTTCCAGTCCCTGCTGCTGTTGCTGCTTAAGGGCCGGTTGCGGTTGCTGCAGCTGCTCATCAGAGGCTCCCTGTCCGGCCCCAGCGTCTGTCGGCTTCGATTTGAGCTTGAGCGCCCGCTTGTTCTCAGCCATATTCGCCAGCATGAGGGCCAAAGTTGTGCTCGGGGACTGCGCCGAGGCGTTGACAGCACCCAGGGCCTTGCCCTTATCCTTGGCCTTGGCACCGTTGACTGCCGGAACAGCAGCGGCCGCGGCAGGCTCCCCCGGCGTCGAGTGCCGCGCACGCTTGGCGGCCCTGTCCATCTGACCCTCCGATTGCTGCTCTGCCTCCGCGCCGCCGCCAGCACCATCCTCCCGCTTTCGCCGCGAAGGAGACGGACCTGCCTCCCCGCCGCGCCCATTACCCGATTTCGCCAGGGCCGCCTCGTCCGCGTGTTGCCCGTCAGCGCCCTCCCGCCGCGGCGGCCCATCACGCGCCTGCTGTACTGCAGCAGCTGCAGCCGCAGCCGCGACGGCTGCATTGCGCGGGTGCCGGCGGACGTAAAACAGTATGTAGGCTCGCTGGTCCAGGACCGTGCGCTCCCCCACTGCAGTAACCCGGTGGTCATCGCATACGTGCCAGAGACCATTAGCTGCCTTGACGTAGCAGATGTAGTGCCCGCTGTTGACCGAGTAACCGTGATGCACGAGCACTCCGTACAGTTCGTACAGCTGCGATACAAGTGGGTTCAAAGCACGCACATGTTACGTGGTCTGGTCTGGGCGACACTACTGTCTTATACAGAGTCCTGGGTTCGTTTCCTGGGGAGACCCCCGACGTTGTCGGGAGCGTGAGATTATGGCTAGCTGCTGAGATGTGGAGTTGAGATCACAGTTGATGGATCGAGATTTGCACGCTGGATTGGTGGCGATTGCTGAACCCTCTGTCTCTGCGGATGTTCGGGTGAATGGATGAGGAGTGATCCTAGTAGGCAGGATCAACCGCCTTGGACTGTCAGTTCGTATGGCGTAGTACAGTGTGGTAATGGTGGATGGTGCTGTATGGTATGATAAATCGTAGAAATGACATGTTCAAATGGCCCAGAAGCCTCCCACTCTCTGTAACATGTTGCAGATATTAATGGCACACGTCACGACGAAGAGCAGACAATTGCACACAGTCAAAAAGGAGGGAGAATACCCAACGGCCCAGCTCTGTCCCCATCGGCCGTAAGCTCGCACCTGTTGGGGCCCCTTAACGTTGCTCATGTACGGTCGCAGATCCAGCTGTGTTCCAAAATCCACCTTCTTGTTAATCTTGGCTCCGAATCCACCGTACTCGAAGCGCTTGAAGTGCACCGTCAGCACGTTTGGCGCCTCCTCCACGCTGATTCGCTTCACTGCGCGGACCTGTAGCAGCACCCGAGGACGACACCCATTTTTCAGCTTGGAACACAGCATGCATAGGCAGTTGCGTGAAGGCGCCAACAGGAAGGTGGGTGATAACATAGCCCCCACCAGCCGTGGGGGCTATTGGTGGCTGATGTAGAGGGGCTGGAATGGGCTTGCAGGCTTGCGCGGGCCCGTGGTAGGTCTTATCAGCAGCGTTTTACAGTTTTTGGTAGGTGAGAGGTGAGAAGACCCAGCCCTGAGGCTGGGCGTGTTGGGTGCATCAAGGGTGATATCGGGGTCGGGTGTCCACATCTGTATTGTGGCGGGACTCGCAGGTTTTGGTCGGGTTAGAGTGCTCGCATGGGCGTGTTGTGCCTGCAGGTTGCCCAAAGACTTGCAGGTTGGTGTAATGTTGCATATGCTGTCGCTGCTGCGAGCATGAAGGAAAGGTAACGCTTTTACGTGCTCTGTTCTGGGAATTTGTTGCGTTTTTTGGCGTCTTTTCTGGACTGAAGCCATCTAGAAGCCGGTTCTCACAGAATGCGCAACAGCGCCTACACTCCAAACCGACAAACGGTACCTGCAAATGCGCCGTTGTCCAAGCATGGCACCCACCAGTTTGTTATTCTTGGGACAGCGGTACTTGTTGGGCCCATCCAGTACCTCGGGTGCCGTGAACGCAGAGAGGGCGCGCTCCAAGGACTGTGCGCGGTTGATCTCCAGGCTAAGGTCTAGGAAGGGGTCGTACGTGCGACTGACATAATCCACGCCTTCGCATTCAATCTGCGATTCATTCATGCAGCAGCAAGATGCACGGCTCGTCAGCGCAGGCAGTGCAACAAGGATCACCCGCGCCAAGGTCTGAATTGCCAGGCCCGGTCCGTTCACAGCCAAGGTGGGCTCAAGAAGAACGGACATCAGACCTGCGAAAAAGGAGGAAGCGGGCCGAGCGGGCAAGAGAGCACGGGCGGCGCCACGTCGCACCCACCTGGCTGCGCAGCCGGCCACCGAAGATACGGTACACAAATGTGGTGGCGGCGAGCTCCGGAGGCGGCTTGGGCTTGAAACGCTTCAGACACGCCTCGTGCATAGCATCCAGCAGGCAGCGCAGGAACTCGTGGCTATCCTCCTGTCGACCCAGCCGGAACCTGCGGTGGGCATAAGGGGCAGGGCGGGACGGGGAGCATTGGGACGGGCATCTTCGTTGTGCAGCGGAGCGAGTTCAGGGAACCATCTGATAAACTCTTTAGCGGCATCTTTAGTACTGCTACATTGTCGTAACGCCATCGCGTAGGGAGAGCGAATCCATAATGTGGGTCGGCTTTTGGCACAGTTGCAACCGCTCTCCTGCAACTAGAGAGGCCACCGATTGCGTGCAGTGCTCTCCCACAATTTTTCGCCCTTCGTAAACTGAACTGTGACCCTGCCAATACCTTTCTCCCTGCCGGCGCAACGACAAGTGCATGGAGATTGGATCCCGCGCCACCTGGATCTAGAGGTTTGGCAGATAAGTATGATCCTGGATTCCTTAGCTTGACTGCCCCAAAAAGATTACATAACCATACCACCTCTGTCCATGACTTAGAGATGATGGGCAGAAAACCAGGGGCAGCCTCCGGACTGCTTGCATGCAGCTGCCATGCCCGTTGCCTGATTGTAGCGCCACTATAACCCTGCCACCTCCCCTACTAGCATAAGCGCCTATACTACCATATGACTCGTAAGGCCCCTGCCCATTCTGCACGCGGCAAGCACTCTTTCCGGAGAAGTGCATGCACACAGCAAGTGTGAACCAAACTCAATCTGCGGACCTAATTACATGACGCATGTTGGTATTAATCCTCGCGCTGCAACACAATCACAGCGGCCCCGCTTTCCCGTCAATTCTGTTCACATCTGGGAAAGCTCACCGCTTGTTGATCAGGCGCAGGCTCGCGGCATGGGTCCTGGGCGCTAGTACCAGGTTAGAGAAAGACCGGCGCACTAGTTCCAGGGTGGCCGCCACGGGGTCGTAATGTCCTTCACCACCACCGCGTCCGCCCGAAATTTCCGCTACCAGCTTGTCGCCCCGCGCGCTGAGAAACAACTCCGCCAGAGGCGGCGTGTGCGCAAGAGCCTGCAGATAGAGGCCCGATCAGGGGTGGTTGGAGCGTACGGGTGGCCCAAAAGGCCGGATAGGAGCAGCCCCACATTTCCACTACATGGCTGTGACCCAAATCGCAACAGGTGGGTCTGGACTCTTCCTTGCAACGGCAAGCAAGACATACATAGAGCCTGGTTCCACTCCTACTTGCGGATGGCCACTCGTCATATTGACTGGCATTCTTCTGGAGCATTAAGAGCACACCCCGATTCCTAAATTCCGGTTTCGATGCCTTTCATTATGTCAGGCACCCACTCGCAACTGCACATGTCTCCTCGAAGGTGGGGTTCAACATACCTGTAGTACGCTGTTCATGAAGCATGTGTTGCCAAGATTGTGGTAACCGGCGCCCTGGTAGCGAAAAAACGGAAAAAACGGGTTCTTTTCGCAGCGTATGGCCCGTAGGTTTGACACCCGACGGGACGCGCAAAAGCATAACAGTAGGGACACATCGCAGCCCACCGAAGTTGGGCCCCGATAGGCAGTAGCTCATAGAACCCCAGCCCACAAGGCCGCCTTACCCGATTTCGCACAGTGGTCCAGTGCAGGATCAAGTCTGATTCCCGAAACAATTCTCGTTGTTGCTTTGGGGCAGCAGGAACCCCCTGCGATGCCACTCGGGGCCCGTTGGCCAGCGCCGGCATCTGCGCGTTATGCGTGTCGGGCAAAATCCACGGAACGGCTTTCAAGGAACACTTTTCAAGATGCCCGTTAGCAGGGCTCTAGCGCCGCCAGACGAGCCGCCAGCATGCCATCGATTAAGGGGCAAAAGGCACCTAGCACAATAATCCAAGGCTATGCAGCTTAAGAAATCTAACTAAAGAATATGAGCATACCTGTGGTACCTCGTTCAACGGAATCAGGTCAACGCCGGTAGGCGCAGAATGGGCATCAGGCTTGGTCGCCGGCACGAATGTCAGACGTCTAAAGCCGGACTGCCCCGTAGCCTGCAGAGGCTGAAGCAGAGGCGGAGTATTCAGGACCATGTGAATACTCCGACACAGCCTTTAACAGCAGGCCAACAGCCCTGTCATTTTGTGCAGCAGCATCACGCAGGCTGCAAATAAATAGCGCCGAAATTCTCGCGGGTCATCTCAGATATGCAATAAATGCGTACGGTGCCACGACATGCTCAGAACTAAAGTGTTGCCGTGATGTGTGTTACAGTGTTTGCACGATTTCACGATTTACTCATGCTACTAAAAAATCGGTTTACTTAATCTTCTATGGAAACTGTGATGCCTGAAAATAGCGGTGATCACGACGACATGGCTGCCGCACTTGCTGCGGCAGTGGTCTCAGCATACATCGCCCTTCCAAAAACCGGAAAACCGCAGCCTAACGAGCACACAGTCCTCGCAGGTAAGCCGTCCTCGTGTACGGCCGTGGTACGACGCCGCAGCACCAAACCACGTAGCCATTTCTCCCCCATGTCTGCTTGCCGCTACCGCCGCCGCTACTTACACCGCTATCCAACACATCTCCCGTCATAGCTACACACACAAAAACGTTGCAGGGACCATATCCACTATCACGCGCGGCCCTCCGGACGCCTCCCAAAATCAGCTGCCCTTCACTCACCCGGCCGCAGGCTTCGCCATCGCATACAATAACGAACACTCTGATCCGAACACGCCACCGTCACTGCAGCCGCTGCTCCAGTCCGAGCCCGCACCCGCAGCTATCAGCCCAAACCCACCTCTGCACGCCTCCACGCAGCCGGCAGGGCTCTTGCCACATCAAACCCCACCTCCGGCTCCAGCTGCTGCCAGTCGCCTACACGGGGGCGGTACCGGCTCCCTTATGGTCGTAGCCCTGGGTACGGGCACCAAGTGCCTTGGTGGTTCCAAACGCAGCGCGCTGGGCGACGTCATAAACGACAGTCATGCCGAGGTAGTGGCGCGGCGGGCGCTGCTGGCGTGGCTGTACGACGAAGCAGCTCTCGCTTTACAAGTACGACAGGAGTACGGCAATGGTGGCGGAGACAGCAGTGGGGTCCCAGCGGCACGCGGGGCTGTGGGTCAGCGAGCTGCCGCCGGTCTCTCCGTATTTGAATGGGTGCGCGTTAACGGGGCGACGGCGACGGCGGCAGAAACGGCTGCAGGTGCTGCGGTCGGGATGCCATGCAGCGGCAGCAGCGGCGGGGACGACATCATTACCGGCGGTGACGGCAGCGGCGCAGTACAAGTAGCCGTACGGCGCGGTCCACAGGACCAGGGGCCGCCGTCGCCGCCTCCCCTCCCGCAGGTGCGGCTGAGGCTGCGGCCAGGTCTGAGCCTCCTCATGTACGTCAGCCAGCCGCCGTGCGGTGATGCCTCCATTCTGGGCGCGGAGCCGGAGGCGGTTTCGGAGCCGCGGCGGGAGGAGCTCCCCGGCTGCCTTTCCGTCCGGGGGCAGGTCCCCTTCGAAGGATTATGCCTTGGGGGGACGTGCGTGTGCTCGCTTGAGGGTACTAGCGGCGGCGGGAAGACAGCCCCGTACGACAGCACGTTGGCCTCGGCCGCCGCCGCCAGTGGTGGCGTCGGCAAAGCCGGGAGAGCCGATGGCGCGTTGCCGGTGCTCAGCGGCGGCGCCGGTGCGCCTTCAGTGCGCTTCCGTACGGGCGCCAAGGCGATCAAGCTGATGGCGCCTGTGGAGGTGGAGGGCCGTCCCATACCGGCGGCTACGGCGGAGGCAGCGGCGGTGCCGGCCATCACGGGCCTTATGCCTTCCCAGCCGCCAGGTGCCGCAGACCCCGCGGGGGAATCCAAATCGCCGGGAGCTGGCGACCCGGCTGCTACTGCCCACTGCCCGCTGCCACCGAGCGCAGCTGACGGCATCGCCCTTATGAAGCCTGTGGCGCCGCCGTCGCCGCAGCTGGCGGCCTCGGCGTTGCCGGCAGCGGCAGCGGTTTGCACTGCCGCTGCTGCACCGCCTGGCGATGGTGGCGGCGGTACTGGTGGCGGCGGACTGGTTCCTCGCGTACCTCAGGCTGGCGATGTGGAGGGGTATGGAGAGCAGCTGCTTGCTGTGGGGACTGTACGGCGCAAGCCGGGGCGTGGCGACCCGACGTCCTCCATGAGCTGTAGCGACAAGATCGCCCGGTGGTGCTGCCTAGGGGTGCAGGTACTGGTTTCGGAGCAGCAGCAGCAGCAGCAGTGGGTCGGTCGGAGCGGGTCCAGAAGCGGGAAAGAGGGTTTGGACGCCGAGGGGAGAGAGGGCGGGTACGGGGTTAAGCAAAGGAAGAAACACATGTTTGAATGGGGCTGCAGGTCTCAATGGCCAAGGTGACAGCAGCCACAAGGGCTGGGGGGAAGGGAGCTCCAGGGAGGGGATATTTCGGATATGCAGGAGGGGCCCATCGTGTCATGTAACGCTCGACGCTTTGTCGAGTGCACTGCGGCCGCCGCGAGGACACCCTCTTTTGTCGTACTTTGATTGGCTCGTGACTGAGACACGTAGGAACCGCAGAGTGGCTGAGTGGGGGGGGGAGAGGGGGAGGGGGAGGGGGGTTTTGGAGTTATGTGCAGGGTGTTGAATCTGGACGGATCTCGAAGCGCAGGTTACGTGTATGGATGTATGGATGCGTGCATGGATGTATTTGTGACGATCGTTCACGCCCTAACACACATACACCCACACACGTGCTTCTCCCCTCCCCCGGGGCCCACCGTCCCCTCCAGGGCGCCTTGCTGAGCGGCCTGCTCGCTGAGCCCCTGTTCCTGGACCTGGTGGCGTTGGGGACCACACCCGCTATGGCGGCCGCGGCGGGTGCGAGAGGGGGGAGGGGTGGGGGGGAAAGACGAACCACACGCGATTGAAGCTGCTGCCAGGGCAAGATAGTAGCAACCGAAAGAACTGACCGAAAGGCGTCCGTGGCGACTGTGACGACTGTAACCTCGGGATGACGACTGTAACCTCGGGATGAAGAATTGACGTAGACGTTGGAAGTCCTACCTACCTAAGCCGCCAGAAATATTATAGCCAAACCGTAAACTAGTAGGTGTAGAAAAAGTAGTGAAGGCGGCGAGAAAAAAATGCTGACGTAAAAGTGGCGTAAAGTTGCTGGCCAGGAGAGAAAGCTGCATTGCTGATACTGAAAGGCTGCCGGTATGCAAGTGTTCCTCCCAACCCCCCAAAAAAACTAGAACGCGCGACTGACCCGACCGACCCAAACTAAACTATTCCGGCTAGCCTACCGACGCCCCCAGGGGTGGGGGGGAGGTGTTCCGAAGGCGGTGGGGACCTTATAAGCGTAGAGATGGGACTCATATGGCTAACAACTGTGTCTTTCCATCCCTCCCCCTTCACCTAGCTAGCCAGGCTTGGCCTCTGACTACTGCTACTGGTAGTAGTACTACTACTACTGCTAGTACTACTGGTACTAGTATTACCAGTACTACTGCTAGTACCACTGGTACTAGTACTACCAGTACTACTACTGCTAGTACTACTAGTACTAGTACTACTACTGCTGCTAGTATTATTATTATTAGTAGTAGTAGTACTGCTAGTACTAGTTTTACTATTACTACTACTGCTAGTACTACTAGTAGTACATGTTATCAGTAGCTACAGCCTCATCTGCACTAAGCTGAATGTCAAGGCCGTCAAGGGCACTATCACGAGGCCAGACACGACGACTACACCACTATCAGATGTCGGTAACGTAATGGGACTGTATTTCCAGAACCATGTGGGTCCGTGACTTCATCGACTTCATCGACTTCAGCAGGTCCGAATGGCTTTGGGTGCCAGCAGGCCGTTCCCGTTGCTTACTTGCATATGACGCAAACCCTTCCTCCCCCTTCTCAGGCGCCGAGGCTGCCAGGGCTGCCGTACTAGCGGCAGCCCGGAGGGCGTTTGTGTGCAGGCTGCTCGAGGACCCCGTCGTGGCGGCGCCGGGTACTGCAGCGGTGCCGTACACACCTCACCCTCCGATCCTGGTGGCGCTGCCGCCACCCCCCGCCCATCTGGGCTTGAATCCGGATGCGACCCGTAAGGTTCCCTCAGGTGGGGTGGGGGGTGGGGTGGGGTGGGGGGTGGGGTGGGGGGTGGGGCGATCTGCGGCGCGCAGTTTATGTTCGGTGGGGCTGGTAGGCCCAGCGGGTGGTGTTGATGTCAATGTTGATGATGATGATGATGATAATGATAATGACGACAGATAAGGTTGCAATGTCCATTTGTAAAAAGTCGTCGGTTTTATATTGTGGGCAAGGTTGTAACCGTACATCATCTGTTTCCCCGGTGTGGAGGGAAGGCCGGTCGCGTGTGTGTTTTGACTGTTGGGTCCCCCTTCTTGGGGAAGAGGGGGCCCGGGGAAAAAAAGGAGGATGCCTATGCTACGATTTTTTCGCTGGCCTTCGTTCTTTCTGGCAGTTCGTTACTATCCTTACTGTTGGCGGTTGCGCGAGTTCCAGTGTCGTACGCATTCACGAGTCGTCGTCGTCATCGCCGCCGCCGCCACAGCAGCATCAGCAGCAACTCTGTTGCTTTGCGCTTCGTGCCTTCGTTTGATTGCTATACGTACGTCATGTGTTTGGGGAGAACTGGAAGAGGTTGAAAGGGATTGGATTGAGATATTGAGCTGTTGAGGTATTTTGAGGTGTTGAGCTGTTGGTATGACAGTATGGCCTGTGGCTTAGAGGTCGCTGCCCTTGAACCCGTCGTTGTACGAACACAAAACACATACGCACACACGTTTGTATGCACGGTCTTCCCACCCCCCTGCTTTTGTCTTCTCTCCTTGACGTCTATATCCGTATCCTATACGTAAATGTATCTTCGTCAACACGGGATACTAAGTCATGATGTTATGTTACCGCTTACCGCTGCCTTACCACTGCTCTTTGTCAAATATTTTATCTCTTTCTCCCCCACCTCCTGCTTCCCCTCACCGCCTCCCTCCCCCCACCCAAAGCAGGAGTCTCCATCAACTGGTCCGCCCCGCCTGGAGCGTGTATGGGAATGGTCATGCAGCTCACACCAGCACCACCAGCACCACCACCACCACCACAACAACAACAACCACAACCACAACGGCAGCAGCAGCAGCAACAAGAACAACCGCAGGACCAACAGCGCCAATTAGAATTACGACTACCATCTTCAGCACAACAGCAAGAACACCAAGAACACCAAGAACAACAACAACAACAGCAGCAGCAGCAGCATCTTCAACTGTTTCCGCCTCTCCCGGGGGGAAAACCGCCTAGTAGGGGAGTGGGTCGTTGGTCGGTGATGGCGTCGGGACCTCCACCTCGACGCGGTGGAGCTGGGAGTCCCGGAGGGGGCGGTGGCGGTGGGGGCGACCTGGAGGTGACTCTGGCTGCAGACGGCCGCAAGGCGGGTGCGGCCAAGCGGGGGCCCGCCTGGGGGTCAGAGAAGACCCGTTCTCGGCTGTGTCGGGCGGCCATGCAGCGGCGCATGGTGGCGCTACTGCTGCTACTGCACCAGCAGCAACAGCAGCAGCAGCAGGTGCTACGGGTGCGACACGAGGAGGGGTTGACCTGGGGGCAGCCGCCTCCACAGCCCCCGCAGCAGGTAAGCGAGGTCTGCTGGTTCGAGTGGTGAGCTTGGGGAAGGGGATAGGGATGATGCTAGTGATGCGCATGGTGATAGCGTCCCAGCGGCCGTAATGCCGCATGGTTGTTATTCTTGGTGGTGCCTGTGGGTTGGTGGTGATTGGTGTCATCACTGCCCCGACAGTTCCGTTCATTGTTCGTTCGGAGGGTCTTGGCAGGTACAAGATGTCGAGGGATAGGGTGGTGGGGTGGGGTGGGGCAGGGACCCACTGTTGCGTGCCCCGCTTCCCCGGTGGGGGAAAGAAGGGGGAAGAGGGGGGAAAGTGGGCCATTTCAGTAACACACAAGCTCCAATGACACCGGGCCCCCCACCCATCCTGCACTCCTGCACCTGCACCACGGCCGGCCCCATAAGACTCTCCACATCGCTCTGCCGGAGTCCCCGCAGGAACCAACCAGTGCCTCGGAACACGGGCCCCAGGGGACCTGCGGCACACGCGGGGGGTCAGAGTACGCAGCCGATGACGGCAGGGAGGCAGCGCAGGCTGCGAGTTGGCAGGATCTGTCGTACAGTCAATTGAAGGGGTTGCTGGGACGGTCGTACGAAGCCGCTTGGAGGGCGCTGAGACGGCCGCCGGGGCTGTTCTCGTTATGGCTGCCCAAGCCGCCGGGGCATCAGGACTTCTATGCAGCGATGCCGGTGGGTGACGGCGGCGAAGGAGGCAACGGCGGCAGCGTCGGTTGTCTTCAGGGATAGCTGTCGGCGTGGGGGCGCCGCCACGGAAGGGCTTGACGGGACCACCTGACGGCGGCGAGGGCGGCGGTGGCGGCGGCAGCGCTGGCTTGTTATCGACGTCCTCAGGAGGCCGTTGGTAGCGGAGGCCGTTGACAGCGTTGATGAGGCGTCTGATTGGAATTGCGGTTGGAATTGCGGCAGCGGGTACGACGGCAGAGGTGGCGCCAACTGCGGGCTCCACCACGACGGTGTCGTTGTTGGGGTTGGGGGGAGAGGGTGAGGATGATGGCGGCCGGGGAGCTCTCATGCCCTGACTGGCGGTTTTACAGTTGGCAGTGGTGGCAGTGGCGGCTCTGGCCGCTGAGGAGGTGGCGGTGGCGGGGGATCCGACGGTTCTGAATGCGACGGACGTGTGTGCATGTTTTTGTGCGTATGTGCATATGTACGTATGTGCGTCACTGGGAAGGCTGTGGCTTCGGGTGGGTCCTTTTTGTGGTGTCCCACCCAATGCCATGTGTAATGCCACACTTGTTGTGTGGAAGCGATGTAAGGAGCAGTGGTCGGTTGGTTGGTTGATGTCCTGATCCGATGTTTAGGAACGTGGTGGATGGGAAGAGGGAGAGAGGGGAGAGGGAGGGAAGAGGGAGGATGAGCGGTATTGCAATGAGTGGTAGCCTGACACCTAAAAGCATGATTTTTCCCGACGCAGAGCAAGGAAGTTACTACACTCTATGTATTAGGTTTGCATGATAAGCCATCACATCATGATGTGTGCGGTTTGTCTCCTTCAACGGCATCGTAACGCAGCAAGGATAGCGCTGATGGGTTAGATTGGAAAACAGACAGACAGGTCTAGGGTAACTGCCCCAGATGTGATATTGCGCTAATGTAGAATTCCATGGAACAAATCCAGATTACATAGATATTGTGTTATTAGTTGGCAGGGCTCATCTCAAATCAGGCGGCGCAATTGGATCCGAACAGCTGCACTAATAGTAACAGCTCGGCCTGAGCAGCTGAAATCCAATAACAACATGGCATGGAACTGCTGCTACACGTTTTTGTGTGTATGTGTGTATCTGTGTGTATCCGTTACATATATCGATCGAGGCTTGATGCTGGCCAGGGGCACCTACCCGCACTGCAACGGAAACGACTACCGAAACACTCCGCCATTGGAGGGTCGTTCTATCGGTCAGAATCCGCTCTCCCTTATAACCGTTCTCTCTTCTAGACGCAAGGCGTCGTCACAGCTACATACACCATCTCAGATTCCTGGCAATCTCTGTTTCATTGAACGCATGATCTACAGCTGCGCGATTCACCAATGCACTCACACTGGTGTCAATCGCCATCCTATCCTTGCGAATCCTGCCGCCACACGGCTTCGTTATGGTATTCAGCCAAGTCCAGGCCCTTATGCAGAAGTATTCCTCCGCACCGCTCTGCGGCAGTGTACAGAACTTCATGGTGAGAGCTCCCCCTCCAGCCGCCCAGCGCACCGGAGGAACCCAGTGTCTTCAGCCTTCGACACCCCAATCTATTTCACCCGGGGGGCCTGTGGTGGGATCCGAGCCTACACCTCCTAATAAAGCTAAATACCGTGTCTGGGATTCGAATTACAAACTTGCCGATTATCTAGCCCGGTGCTCTTCCAACTTGATCAACGCCATGCGTGCGTGCGTGCATGTGTGCGTGCGTGTGTGTGTGTGTGTGTGTGTGTGTGTGTGTGTGCGCGTGCGTGTGTGTGTGTGTATGTTAATGCGTGTGTGTGTGTGCGTGTGTGTGTGTGTGTGCGTGTGTGTGTGTGTGTGTGTGCGTGTGTGTGTGTATGTTAATGCGTGTGTGCGTGCGTGTGTGTGTGTGTGTGCGTGCGTGTGTGTGTATGTTAATGCGTGTGTGTGTTGTGTGTGTATGTTAATGCGTGTGTGTGTGTGTGCAGTTTTGTTTGTGTTGCTGGGCCTTGGAGGCAAACAGAACCCGAAGGGCCAGGCACCATGTCCCCAGGGAGCAGCGGATCTGCCGCTGTTGTGGTACCAGTACGTATGTAGCTAAGTCGAGGATGAAAAACACGTGTTACTTGGATGCTCCATGGCTTATCATGATATTCGTGTGGAGGAAGGATTCGATCATCAGCAGTGCATATTGGAGCTCATGAAGCGGGAGCCAGCCCGTCTGGCGAGGATGTACAGGTATGGGGTCACGCACCCCCAACCATGTAACACACACACGCATGTCGTACCGGCCGTACTGGCCAGCAACATGTGGGATATCTATCAAGGGGCGTACCTGCAACCAGAATTCAGAAAAAGTGAATATATGCCCATCTTGCGGGTTAGATCAGTGATTATACAGCGATACTAAGAGCTGTTGCCAAAGTGCTGTGGATAGAAGTCCCTTACTACAGTAATTCCCTTGGAGCCTTCAAGCCTTCTGGATACGTGCCAAAAGATTACGAGAATTTTATTTCTCATTTCGCATTTCCTCGCAATCTTTCTGTGAAACTCCAGGGCAAGCCTGAGAGGCGCATAAGCTCGACACGCCATTAACACATGATACTCATCCCTCTCATCCTCCACTGCGTCCCGAAGGCAAGTTCGGCAAATACGTTCGGCAGGTGAGGGTGCGTAATGGCTGGCGTGCAAAACAGGTCATACATCCAGGTCCCATTAACCCCAACGAAAACGTGTCCATGCCGTACGATGCTTCTGGAGCATAAATATACCCCTAAATACTCCGGCGTTTTCCTCGGGGCGGTTGGATCATCCTTCTGTGATGCCACATCCATCCATTTTAGGTAGCGACATGCCGCCGTTGCGTACATCAGAACCTTTCTCTGAATCAGAACCGCCCCATCGACAAACCCCGGGAGCTCCCGTGGATTCCTGTCGATATTACTCGAGTCCCAATCCGCTAATAACCGCCGCCGAAACTCCTTCAAGCACATCAGCATTCCTAGCTGCGCTGCACAAATACTCTTGTCATATCCGCGTTGCTAGTATCGCTGCGCACTGTGATGCTTGAAGTCGTATTCCAGCGATTCGAGGATACAAAGATTTTGGGGTTCTGAAAGCGTGTGAGCAAAAGGCAACATTCGACATCGGTGTTGGCAGTATTGAGCAGTAGATTTG
This sequence comes from Volvox carteri f. nagariensis, assembly GCF_000143455.1. Lineage (NCBI taxonomy): Eukaryota > Viridiplantae > Chlorophyta > Chlorophyceae > Chlamydomonadales > Volvocaceae > Volvox > Volvox carteri. Next base: position 215,839 of record NW_003307654.1, on the reverse strand, counting down.
CCCAACCAAGTTATAGCCGAGTCTTTCGCTGCGCGCCTCCTGCTCGGCTTCATGTGCCGCCCGCAGGTTTTAATTGCTGCAGGCGGAATGCGCAGTGGCGCCTTGGTGATGTGAAGAAAAAGTCGACGCGCCAATTTACGATTAATGCGCTTGAGTGGTGCTGAGGTCAATATATCAATATACCTATTTGATGTACCAGGTATATTTGACATGTAGAGGAGGACTACCGGCCTGGTTGGACTCCGATTATTTGGCAAATGATAAGCACGCGTATTTTGGTGTGAGAAAGGGTTCTGCATCGCTAAAAATTTGTGTAGCGCCAGTTGGATTGCCCCCGCAAACATTTGCCTTTCCGGTGCCAGGCTTGCGACTATAACCTTGCACAGTAAGCTCTTATGCACAACTACCATACGGTCTGCCATGGCCCTTTCATATATGTTTTTTCTGTAGGCTTTGTACGTCGAATCCCACTTCCACAGCTGTGGAGCCTGCAGGCTCCCACCACTTGCTTAACAACACGGCATTCTCTCCTGTTGGCATGTACCTCTCTCTTCTATGTATGTCGTTACAGGGTGGTTAAGCTTCACCAGCGGCCCCCTTTCCCGAGGCAGTCCCTGCTCTCCCCTGCGAGAGGGGCACCCTAATCCGTCACCCCATCCGACTTAAGAATGTATTCGTTGGGTTCAGCAACTCACCACCAGCATCCAACCAAATCTAGCGGATCAACGGCGCCTCAACTTAGTTCCTGGTCAGCTCTTCTACATTTCCAACGCCACTCTGACCCATTGCCCACACCTGGTCGCAAGGATTTTCCGGATAGCATTCGGGTCCCCAATCTCTTCCCAATACGACAGCAAGGGCCTGACTTGATGTCCAAGAAGGGAATGAGTCGCGAAGTTGCAGCGTCTGCCGCGTCTCTTTGCAGTGCACCATACTGCAAACTGCGTCCTGGATAGCAGATGCGTAAGGCTTGTCAGCTGAGGATTTAATCTGGTTCGCCTACAGGTTGATCAGGGCGGACGATGTACTAAGATCGCTTGCCGCGGTACAATTGTGTCCTGGGCGGGTACGGATGCCGGCTGCTTGGATTGTTGAAGAAGAACTTAATGATATTTTTAAAGCGAATATGGTTAACTGTTACTGACTGGCAGGCTGGGCCGGACCGGGAAGAAGAGACAGGCCATGCGGTCAAGGAGGCCTCTGCTGCGGCGCCGAAACGTTTCCTGATCTTCGCAAGACAAATTGCGATATAAGCAATGAAGTCATTTTTATTTTGAGTAAATAAAAAGATTTATTGATTGTTTTGCTGCGGCACAGAGTTATCGCGGAACAGAGGAGCGAGCGGTCTGTTGAGGTACTACCTCATAGTAGTACGGCATTGTGGGATTGTTGGGGTCTAAAATAAAACTTCTTTAAGGCTCTACTGGCCTTACAATGATGTGCAGCATGGAAGACAAAAGAATGTATCAGTTCGCGAAACAGTCTGCAATGCTTGTCAACGCGGGCGTGACCCTTACAGCCGCTTAATGCGTGCGTGGGACGTCTTGCGCATATCCGTATCGCAAATCTAAACATTATTTTAAAATAACTACAGTTTAAATTTAATTTTGATAATCTATCCGCGTAAGCCATCCTAGGAGAACTCCAAGTTGTTCGTATGCGCCTACTGAGTTCCGTAGTTTGTCGCATGCCAATATTAGCAGGTTGCTTATGTACGTCTTTAGGAGGCTCTCTGTGTCACAAATCCCTATGCCTTATTGACAAAACGAATACTCTCGTCAAAGGAGTTTTTGCTTCTCGTCAAAGAAAGGTTTTTGTCGCACTGGGAAGTGCCTTTTCGGAGTGGAGTTCATGTACACAAGTTCCGCTCTCGAATATGTTCAGTATGATTAATCGATATCTTGTCCACATATTTATCTGTGCCAGCGGGCTAGGCGCTTTTTCCGCAGCGGAGGGCCGACCACAAGCTGGTCCAGAGTTAACGAACATAGGTGCAAAATTATGGTATTTCAGTGCCAAGGTTTTTCCTGATAGGCGATTCCGGCAACATCTTCCATGGCTCAGACAGACTTCACATACTGTACAGGAGGAGGCTAAGAGGCCCTTCTCTTCCGGGTGTTACTGTTCCTTGGCGCCACACCGCCTCATATAGATATATGTGGCTGCTTAAATGCATATGACGCTTGTCTCCAGGCATTTACTTTTGCTCTCGGTCCCGCAGCTTGGTGCCGTATGCCGTTGCGTTTTAACTGTGGTCTGCCTTCTAGTGGCCTTGGACCATCTCAGACGCGCAAAGCAATGCTGCTTGAATAATTGTGAATGGATAATACCTTTTACATAACAGCGATACACGTTGTACTGCAGCTAGAACCTGGTCCGCTCATTCATTTTTTCTTTGAGATGGCCATCTGCTAGCTTACCGCAATTTTTGTGCCTGGACAAGATGTTTGTGAATGATGGCAGTGGAGGATCAGTCAACGCTATGGTCGCAGCCGTGGTGCCCAGAATCGCGACTCTCCCATTAGTGGACGCTCAGTCGTTGAGACGCCATATCGGCAAAGAGACGCCTTTTGTAGCGCTTATAGTGCTTGGTTTGTCAAAAGACGCCTTGAGGCCATGCAATGCGGCTAATAGGAACCGGATGCTGAAACTTTGGAGTTGCTTCCATGGCAAAGGCAACGGATGTCTCACTGCCAACGGCAAACCAAACGTGCACGTAATATTTCGCTTGGAATCAACGGCTAGTCCCGTGCGCTCCGGCGCCAACTATTCTGAATCGGTATGCAAGTTCGCGACGCGCCTGCGAATGTCCGCCTCAGGAACCAGCAGTTAACATGCAAACTTACGGGTCTATCCTGCAGCGCTATGAGAAATTGACCAACGTTTGGTTGAAGCAAGACGCATCAGCGCGGCAAGCTGTAGAACTTGCAGCCAGGTAGGGGCCCTGCCTGCCTCGGCTACCTCCCCATTCGCGCGCACCCGTTTCCCAGCCGTCTTGCTGCCACCCGAACCCCCCCGTTCAGTGCTTCCCCATGACCAGCCTGCTACCTGTCCCTGCCAAGAGCGCTTGCGTCCCTACCTGGCTCTCTCCCACATTCCAGTGGATCCTAAGCAAGTCCCCGATCCTGCAGGTTGCAAAACCTGACACTTGAAAATATCAAAGGCCACCAAGGCACATTAGGATATCCCTCACCACGTGCCAGTGGTACTATTAGCGACCAGATAACAACGACCAGTTAATAACTAGTGACCAGCGGGAGCTTCCGCCTGCGCGACGGTGTGGCAAATAGGTGTAAATCCGCAACCATTGCCCCGCTCTCGTGACTGCCGGTCCACCGGCGGCTGGTCAGCTGCGCCGCCCGGGGAGCCTCCTGCAGGTTCCAAATGCCGCTTGGGCCCCACCCACCTGAATTAGCGCTATCACCCCAGATCGGGATACCTGGCTCCGGAACCACGCCTGCGGATGCGGTGCTACTGGTGAGAGGGTGAGAGGGTGAGAGGGTGAGAGGGTGAGAGGGTGAGAGGGTGAGAGGGTGAGAGGGTGAGAGGGTGAGAGGGTGAGAGGGTGAGAGGGTGAGAGGGTGAGAGGGTGAGAGGGTGAGAGGGTGAGAGGGTGAGAGGGTGAGAGGGTGAGAGGGTGAGAGGGTGAGAGGGTGAGAGGGTGAGAGGGTGAGAGGGTGAGAGGGTGAGAGGGTGAGAGGGTGAGAGGGTGAGAGGGTGAGAGGGTGAGAGGGTGAGAGGGTGAGAGGGTGAGAGGGTGAGAGGGTGAGAGGGTGAGAGGGTGAGAGGGTGAGAGGGTGAGAGGTTGGGAGGGTGAAAGGGTGAAAGGGTGAAAGGGTGCGAGGGTGAAAGGGTGCGAGGGTGAGAGGGTGAGAGGGTGAGAGGGTGAGAGGGTGAGAGGGTGAGAGGGTGAGCGGGTGAGCGGGTGAGAGGGTGAGAGGGTGAGAGGGTGAGAGGGTGAGAGGGTGAGAGGGTGAGAGGGTGAGAGGGTGAGAGGGTGAGAGGGTGAGAGGGTGAGAGGGTGAGAGGGTGAGAGGGTGAGAGGGATATATAATTGGTGCACCCGAGCAAACCCTGGGGAACCTTTGAGGATTACCTTCTTGGAACGGACGACGACCTGCTGCACCCGCGCGAGTGGCGCACACCCACCGGGGCGTGTGGCCCGAAGGTGTGCTGCCCTAGTGATACCCCCCCTCGCCCCATGCCCAGGTCGTACCCAAGGGTGCACTCGATGGGCATGTGTTTTACCCCGGCTCTTCCACTCGTCCCGTCTGGGGCCCCGGTCTCGGACCGTATGCAGGTACTCAGTTGTGAATTTAGAGAGGAGCGGCCAGGAGCAGCAATAGCAACGGCCGGCAGCGGCGGGGGCAACGGCGCCCACGGCGGTGCTGCTGCGGTGGTTGCTACGCCGCCGCCGCCGCCGCCTCGTCACGCAGTGCTGCTCTTGGCGACGGTGGCAGAGGCAGCAGCGGCTGCAGAAGCGGCGGTTTTCGGTTCCTGTTGGGGCGTAACGGATTTGACGATGAGGGGGTTGGCGGCTCCTTCGGCTGGGGACTTCAGGGAGCTCCGATGTAGCGGCCAACTAGGCTTCGGAAGCGGCCAGGAGCAATCTCAGCGGGCGGCACTGCCACTACAACAGCAGGAACAGCAACCCCAGCGCCATCCCTTGCCTTCCCCCCTACCGGACCTGCCGCGTGTACGGCACAGCCGCAGCGAAGCGCCGCTTGTGGAGTACTTTAAAGCCTCTGCAGCCGACGGCGAGACCTGTCGTTCCTGCTGTACGGCAGGTATACCAGTGGTCGCGGCCAGTGTGATGGCGCTCAGCAGCGCCCCGTACAGCGTCACCATTTTGGAGTTCCCAGGGTGAGTGTACGAACGTACGATGGGAATGAACACACGAGAATACACACGGGGCTGCCAGGCAAAATTGCTTTCCATCCCTTTCAAAGCAAGCAAGGTAAGGTCCTGGTTGTATTGGTGACGTGGCTGCCAAGCATGTAGACTTACACGCCAGCCGTCGCCGCCTCCGCCACCTTGTTATCGCTGTCGTGTTTGAGGCGATGGGTCCCCCATGCTCCTCCCTGTTGTCGTTGAGCCTCCGCAGCCCTCGTGCCTTTCCCAGCTTTCCCATCCTTCTTCCTCCTCTTCTCTCCCTTCCATCGCTAACGTCTTTGCTGCCGTATTCACCTTCGCCTTCGCCTTCACCTTCCCATTTCCTCCACATTCCCCAACACTACACTACTTCCGGAATCGGGGCGCCACAGGAGAATCTTGTTTCAAAATACCCGCAGCTTGGAGCTGTACGGCAACATTACGGGTTGCCGCATGGGCACCGCGCTCCTGAAGTTGCTCCTGGGTGGTGGTCCCGGATCGGCAGTGGCAGCGGTTTCGGGGCCGGACGCGGCCGCTGAGACGGCGTTGCTGCTCGGAAGCTCCCCGGCCCGGTCCCACGGCGGCGGCGGCGGCGGTTGTGGCGGGGGCGGGTCAGCTCCGGAACCCGTGCTGCTGGAACAAATGGCGGCGGCGCTCGGTCGCGGGGAGGTGCGCCGTGGATTGTTTCTGTCTTTGATAGTCCCGACACTTTTCACAGAGCCCCCCGCAAAACGTTTACTTCACTCACCCACCCGGCCACTGCGAGTCACTCAATAGCGAGCCACACAAACCGCCGCTGCTTTTGTCCCCTTCCCGCTCTTCTACTTCAGTCGCATTCTTCCCTTGCCACCGACTTCTCCTCCTGCCTTGCCAGCACCACGAACGGTCACAACATCCGCAAACACTCACACACGCCACATGCATCTTGGCCCACACAATCTCATCTGCGCCACCAGAGCTTCAAAGCAGTGATCCGCCTGCCGCAACGCTCCGTGCTGCTCCGAGGGTTAAGGGAGACCGCCGGGGGCCCGGACTGCTGCGCGAATACGCCGTGTGCAGAGTCGGCCGCCGCGAGGGGGACGGGCGCGGCGGCAGCGGCGCATCTGCCACAGAAAACCCCACACCACCCAGCGGCGCCCGCCGTCGCCGTCACCGGCGACACAACGTTTGTATCTACCTGCGGTGGTAATACGGAACTAGATACACTAGAGAAAATGTTGTTGGACGATCTTGCTAGGACAGCGAGTGGCAGTGGCGGAGGCGGTTTGGGCTGCGCTGGCGGCGGTGACGGCGGCGGCAGGCGCCGCAACACCCGTCGGGAGGCGGCGTTGGCCTCCCTGTCGCAGCGGCGCCGCAGCCGGAGCTTCAACGACATCGCGACTGCGGCTGGAACGGGCACGGCGAGACCGTTGGAGGTTGGACTTTACTCGGCAGGGGGCAGCTGTGGCGGTGTGACCTACCACGTCGAGTCGCGACAAGCCGTACAGGCCCGTGGGGTAGCCTTTCCACGACTGGCCACGGCGACAGCAATGTCGCTTCCGCAGCCGCCAACGCTGCCGCGGCCGCCAGCACTGGCAACTGAGCATGTTACCCAGTACAACGCCGCCTGCTGTACGACAACCGAAACCGCGTCTGTTACCTTTGTTGACGGTAGCGGCAGTAATGACGAAGTCATGGGAAGCATGTCGGTTCATGATGGTGTACCGCCGCGACACCAAGTGGGGAGCGGGTCTGCCCAAAGTGGCGGCGACGGCTTTACCATCGACGGCGGCGGCCGCAGGCACTACCAGCGGACTGGGAACTGTCGGCTCCACCACCGCCACCACCAACGTCACGCAACTGTAAGCGGGCTCCGCAACTGCAGCATGGTAGATGTGGTCCAGTCAGTGAGGGCTGCGACGACGACGGCGGCGGTGGAGGAGCTGCGGCCTGGGCCCAGGTCATGGTCATTCAGCTTGTGCCAAACGCGCGGCGGTGGCAGAGGTGTGGAGCGGACCGCCGCCGCCGCCGCCGCCGCCATGGTCGTTGGCTTGTCGGCAGCCGACGCCGTCAGCGGTGGCAGTGGGCACGGGATCTACCCGTTTCCGGAGCGCAGCAGGTTATCCGTGTCGTACACATCAACTGAATATCTCAGGGGCCCTGAATCACCGCAGCAGCAGCAGCAGCAGCAGCCGGTGGCATTTGCCTGCAGCCGGGAGGGTCTGTCAGGAGCCGTGAGAGCTTCAGGAGGGGTTCCGTCGTGTAAGGACTTCAACCCTGCGGAGCCCCAGGCCAGCACTTATCGTAGGAACTGCCAGGCGAGTGTCCTCACAGTGCCTGACGTCGCCGCCGGGAGACAGGCAAATGCCCCAGCGGGTTTCACCGCTGCCGCAGTCTCATGTACGGTGACGACAGCGGACCTACCGTCAAGCCCCGTAACCGCTGCCGGCGGTGTTGACCCGCTGCTGACGGAAGGTTGGGGCCCCTCTGGGGCGCCGCGGTCGCCATGTCGTACTGTCGAAGCATTAGCGGCGGCGGCGGCAGCGGCGTCTGCCACCACCATGGTCCGTATCGCAGATGCCGCGGCCGCCAACACCACGGCCAGGCGGCGCCGCGCCCCCCGTCGAGCCGCCAGTACGTTAATGGGCGACTCCTGTACGACATCACCTCTGGCGGCAGCTGCGGCGGTGCTTCCGACGTCAAGTCTTGCGGGTGGTGTAAGCTCGGCCGCCACGGCTGACGTCTACGGCTCCTCCACGAATGGTATGCTGCCAGTCCGATGCGCTGCAAATGAACGATGCTGTGACGGCGTACCTTTCTGTAACAGCGAGAGCGCAGGCCCCCAGTCGGCCCGCAGTGCTTCAATCGTCAGGCGGGATCGCAAAGGAGCCGTCGCAGCGATCACAGCGCCTGGTTTGTCCGCAGGCCAACCTGCCGAACAGCTTGTGCTGCTGAGCAAATGGAGCGGCGGCGCCGCCGCCAGGACTGGGCCGCCGGCGCCGGCAGGGGTGGCGGTGGCGGAGGCGGAGGCACCCCCTTTAGCGCCGCTCCGACGTAGTGCCACTTGGCTGGGCCCTATATGCCAGGCATCAGGTGAGGCGGCGGAAGCGGCGGCGGCGGCGGTGACGGACGCGACAGGAGCAGCGGAGGGCGAGTTAGGGGAGGAGATGGAGGTGGGGCTGGAGGCTTCACTCAACCCATATCCGGGTGCAGGTCGCCTACAACGCATGCTACAGCAACCGCTGCATCAGCAAGAGCAGCAGCAACCGCTGCAGCAGCAAGAGCAGCAGCAACCGCTGCAGCAGCAAGAGCAGCAACAGCACGTAAACACTGTACGGGTGGTACCCAATGGGTTGGTGCCAACGGAAGCCAAGGCATGGACTCCGTTCGCATTGTGTAGCAATCAGATGGGGTGCAACGAACACGCATTTGGCGCACAGCATCAAAACTGTCACTGCCCCACAACGCACGCGGCCATCAGTGAGACGCCGCCATTGTACGACGAATTGGAGACGGCAGTCACGTACGGCTCCGTCAGGTCTGCTTCACGGCCGCCCGCCGTGCCTCCGCAGGCGCCGGCGGATCAGGCCGCGGCGCGGGCGCCGGCGGCCGCAGCAGCGGCGGCGGCGGCTCCCCGCACCGTCGTCGCCTTTGACCGCTGGAGAGGCTTGACGGCGGGGTCCAGCGGCGGTCGTCCCTACCATAACAACTCTTTGTACGGCTATTACGGCGGCCCTAACGGCACTCCTCCAGGATGCCCGGAAACCATGTATCGGAGCGTCAGCCGCCGAGGACGCCTCCATGACTCGGTGGTGCGAGTGCAGAAGCTGCTGACCAGCTTTACCAGAAGTATTGACGGTGCTGCCGGTGCCGCTGCGGTGGCGGTGGCGTCGGGTGCACATGACCTGGCAGCCTTGTCGGTTGCCAACGCCAGCGCCCCTTCGGCTACGTGCCAGCCGCCCGGCACAGCACATGACGTACAGGCTTGGTCTCCGGGCTTGACGGCGGCTTATAAAAGGACAGTTGCTGACGCTGCGTTGCCAACGCCGGAGGGAACGGCAAGTACGGCAGTGTCGGCGTCGTCTGGAGCGCCCAAGTTGTGCAAAACGCATGGTGGCAGCGACGCTGGGGACGAGCTGTCGGTTTCCTTTGCTGCGTTACGTGAGCCGTCTGCCTGCCGCCGAGTAAGCAACATAACGAGCAATAACGTGAACAGCAACCGCTATACGGACGCTGAGGGCTTCTTCTCCTGTGCGGCGGAAGACAAGTCCGTGGGTACGGCGCCCGGAGGCGGTACTACGGAATCCGCTGTGTTTTTTTCGCCAGCCTCCAGCCTCAAGAAGCAGCTGTCTGCTAGCGTTACAGACGGCTGCGACGACACGGCGACGGCGGCGGCACCGCCGCTGCCGCTACACGCGGGCAGGGGTGCCGCCACGGCTGCAACGTCGACAACGAGCGTGCCCCCAACGCCGAAGCACAATCGCCCCGTGTATCACAGAGTTCATGTCGCCACATGCACATGGGAGGGTGCGGGTGGTGGCAGCAGCTTACGCGAAGGCGCTGGGCCCCCTGCTGCCGCCGCCTGCGGCATTAACGGCAATGTGATCGCGGGGCATTGCAGCTTACATCGTGCGCCGGACGGTAGCAGCGAGATTGGCGGCGGCGGTGATGGCGGTGGCTATGGCAGTAGCGGCGGTGGCAGGACTCTGGTGCTGACTCAGATCGATGTGTCGGAGCAAGTAGAGATGCAGACCCACTTATCCCGACTGCTCGAACAGGAGCATAAAGTGAGCCGGGGGGCACAGGGATTGGAATATTGCGCGTTTAAATTATTGTTGTATGATTGACCTAGGGCTTCGTTACGGATACAAGCCTAAGGAACGGAGCTTATCGCCCTAAGGATGGAGGGATGGAGGGATCGCTGTCCCCCGGCAGTGCCTTCCTTCAGCAGCACTGGCGGTGACCTGTGGTCTTGCCCCAATATAAGTAAATGGAGGGCAACTGCAAGCACTTGGGTTTTAGGGTTTAGCTGCGGCTGCCCATTGAGCCTAACGCTCAACCAACAACAATCCCCTAAACCCAAAACCGAATCACTGAGCGCCGACAAATCCCCTTACTGAATCGCTGGTATTGTCCTTCCTGATCCTGGACATTCCCGTCGATTACTTTTGTGAACGCAAGTTGCTGGAAAGCATCTTTCCCCGCCACGTCATCGAGTACATGACGCTGCGCCACGCGACGACTGCCAACGGTCCCATGGGTCGTGGCCCAATCGACCTATTGCGACCCGGTGGCGGTTTCGGCGGTGTCGGAGCGGAAGGCGGGCCCTTGCTGGCGTCCCCTTTTTGCCCCGCGGGTACGGTCCCCAAGCTGGCCACTCTGGCTACCTGGCATTCCAACGTAACCATCCTCTTTTGCGACATTGTGGTAAGCCGTGTACTAAGCATTTTCCGTATTGATTGATCAGTACTGCATCATTCCGTACTGCGTGGTATACGACGCTAATATAAATGCACGCAGACCGGTTCAGCGTGAAAGTGCTTCACTTTCTTCCTAGCTCAGCTGTGTGCAGGTCTTCTAATACTGCCTTTCTTTTTTTAGCCTCTCGCGTCTCTGCATGTTGATGTTTTAATGGTTGTAGCTGGTTTATAGGGATCCCAATGTTGTATGTGGTGTGTGCCCCGGTGTCTGTACGCAACGCAGGGTTTCACCACCACCTGCAGCTCTACGACGCCCTTTACGGTCATGACCTTCCTCAACGACTTGTACAGCCGGTTTGATGGCCTGGTGGACATCTACAAGGTTTATAAAGTGGAGACGATTGGAGGTGAGCTGGTTGGAGCCAATGTTGTCGTTAGCTGTAAAGAAAGGGTCGTGGTGCTTAGGGGGGCGATGGGGGAAGGTATGGTTACTACGGGCCCTGCCGCCTTACTATATACTATCCCTAGACCCCTTTTTTTATCGCGACCCCTGCCCCTTCTGCCCGTAGATACTCACACCTACCCTCATGCCCCCGCCACCCATAACCGCTCACTTCTCGACATCGTTCACTAACGGCCGTCCTCATCACCATCACCAGCGGCCAACCTCTCCGGCACCTCCTCGCTTTCGTCCCTCCCTTCTCGCTTCCCACGCGCTCCCCTCCCACGAAGACTGTTACATGGTGGCCGGCGGGTTAGTGGCGTACGACGAGGACGGGTACAAGTCCGTCATCAGCGGTACGGAAGATCCGCTGCATGCGGTACGGGCGTTGGAGTTTGCCAAGGTGAGCACGTCCGGGCACAACGATGCGGCTGGCGCGTTAGGGGACGGGAAGCACAGGGCCTGCCGGGGTCCGCAACCTACAACCATTTTTCCCAAGTGCCTAGCAAGGTCACCTGCCTAGCCAGGTCAGCTAACCTACCGTCCACACCAGCCCCGTCGGTGCAGCACCTCCCTCGTCCCCCTTCCACCTCCCGCGCCCGCCTTTCCTCTTTCTTCCCCTGTGGCTGCAGGCCATGCTCCGTGTCTCCCGAGCCGTGCTGATGCCTGACACGGGTGCTCCGGTTCAGTTGCGTGTGGGTCTGCACAGCGGTCCGGTGACCAGCGGGGTGGTTGGGGACACCATGCCCAGGTTCTGTTTGTTTGGGGACACGGTGGTGAGTGGGGGAGGGGG